>NC_137818.1:40870196-40990196 GCF_963921795.1 Nannobrachium achirus | reverse complement strand
AGCCAGGACACCAGTGCGATAGTAACGTTTCGAGAGGATGAAGGAAGAATAAATGTCAGACTGTCACGCAGTAATGTCAGCACAGCAGCACTTTGCATTGTCACCACTACTGTACGTCATAACACTGTATGTCCGCACAACTGCTTACAGTAGTACTTACTTTGCTGCATACAGAGCGTCTTCTGTCAGCTCATAAAGCACATACTATGTGTACTACCAGTAAGACTCCCTAATCGGGAGATAAGCGACCGTTGGTCGCTTATCTCCACAAATAGGCCAAAAGTTTGTTTTACCAATTATTACACTCTATGTGAACATTTACATCAACAAATCCCAAGTACTATGCAGAACGACCCATTTCAAGTTTTTAATGTACAACAATATTTAGAAAATAGGTCTACAAGCTGACAGTCCTCGTCCCTTATATTCCCATAGGTTATATGGAGATCTCAGTGTTTGTCAGTCCTTGTTCATTTATGCCCATATATGGACATCTTTATATCTACTGTAACAGTCCTTGTCCCTTTATGCCCATATATGGAGATCTCTTAACTGTAAGTCCTTGTCCCTTTTATGCCCATATATGGATATTCCTGATGTCATCAGTATATGAACATATATGGGCTTTCTGATATGCCCATATATGGAGATCTCTTAACTGTAAGCCCTTGTCCCTTTTATGCCCATATATGGATATCCCTGATGTCATCCGTATATGCCCATATATGGGCTTTCTAATATGCCCATATATGGAGATCTCTGTATCTCCATATATGGGTATAAAAGGATACTTCAGGTCTGACATCAGGTTTGTTTATATTGGGTTGCTAGGTTTGACATCACAAACTCTATGGGCCATCTGACCTAGAAATCTATATTTGGGCATAGATGACTCATCGTGACCTCATCACACGTCGACCGCACGTGTGACGTGCGGTCGACCGCACGTGTGACCGACGGACGGCCGGTGGAGGTTTTCATACTAAACTGCGACCTTACGGTCGCAACTATCTACTGTACATGTACAGATGAAGGGATGTTATGTAAAGAATGTGTCTGTGGTGCTGGGCGGGACAAATACACCAGTGTGTATAGACCCCTTTCTGGGCCCGCCCCTTTCCCCCATCCCCCTGAGCGGCAGCCATGATGGAGTTACTGCTGCAGCAGTGTGTGTCTATGTCTATGTCTATGGAGATGGGACTTTTAATGAAATTAGTCATTACCAGTCCCATCTCCATGATATTTAGATCTAATTCCTTCGCCAGTTCCATCCGCATGATTTGTAGATCTAATTCTATGAGTCCCATCCACATGATTTGTAGGTCTAATACCATCGCCAGTCCCATCCTTATGATTCGTAGATCTAATTCTATCTGTTCCATCTCAATTATGTTTAGGTGTAATTCCATCGCCAGTTCCATCCAAATGATTTTTAAATCTAATTCTATGAGTCCCATCTCCATGATTTGTAGGTCTAATTCCATCGCCAGTCCCATCCTTATGATTTGTAGATCTAATTCTGTCTGTTCCATCTCAATTATGTTTAGGTCTAATTCCATCGCCAGTTCTATCTGCATGATTTGTTGATCTAATTTTATCAGATCCATCCCAATGACTTTTAGATCTAATTTCACCACCAGTTCTATCCTTATGATTTGTAGATCTAATTCCATCAGTCCCATCTCAATTATGTGTAGGTCTAATTCCATCGCCAGTTCCATCCACATGATTTGTTGATCTAATTCTATATAGTTCCATCCTCATGATTTGTAGATCTAATTCCATCGCCAGTCCCATCCTTATGATTTGTAGATCTAATTCTATCAGTCCCATCTCAATTATGTGAAGGTCAAATTCTATAGCTAATTCGATACAGTCCCATCTCCATATTCTTTAGATCTAATTCCCATGATTTGTAGATCTAATTCCATCACCAGTTCCATCCCCATAATGTGTAGGTACAATTCCATCACCAGTTTCGCCAGTTTCATCCGCATGATTTGTAGATCTAATTCTATGAGTCCCATCCACATGATTTGTAGGTCTAATACCATCACCAGTCCCATCCTTATGATTTGTAGATCTAATTCTATTGGTCCCATCTCAATTATTTGTAGGTCTAACTCCATAGCAAGTTCCATCCGCATGATTTGTAGATCTAATTCCATAGGGTCACATCCCCATGATTTGTAGATCTAATTCCATCACCAGTTCCATCCCCATAAAGTGTAGGTCTAATTCCATCACCAGTTCCATCTGCATGATTTGTAGATCTAATTCTATCTGTCCCATCCCCATCATGTGTAGGTCTAATTCCATCACCAGTTCCATCTGCATGATTTGTAGATCTAATTCTATGAATCCCATCCCCATGATTTGTTGGTCTAATTCCATAGCCAGTCCCATCCTTATGATTTGTAGATCTAATTCCATCACCAGTCCCATCCCTATCATTTGTATGTCTAATTCTATTGCTAGTTCCATCCACATGATTTGTAGATCTAATTCGTGTGCCGAATCTGAAGCCGGTGGGACGAACGTTTCTCGAGATAAGTGGATTACATACATACATACATACATACATACTCACAGAGATTTGTCACATTTATTGTAAGCAGATGAATTATGTGGATGGGACTGTATCGAATTAGACCTACAAATCATGGGGATGGAACTGGCGATGGAATTAGATCTAAACATAATTGAGATGTGACTGATAGAATTAGATCTACAAATCATGCGGATGAAACTGGCGATAGAATTGGACCTACACATCATGGGGATGGGACTGGTGATGGAATTAGATCTACAAATCATGAGGATGGAACTATATAGAATTAGATCTACAAATCATGCGGATAGAACTGGCGATGGAATTAGACCTAAACATAATTGAGATGGAACAGATAGAATTAGATCTACAAATCATAAGGATGGGACTGGCGATGGAATTAGACCTACAAATCATGGAGATGGGACTCATAGAATTAGATTTACAAATCATTTGGATGGAACTGGCGATGGAATTACACCTAAACATAATTGAGATGGAACAGATAGAATTAGATCTATGAATCATAAGGATGGGACTGGCGATGGTATTAGACCTACAAATCATGTGGGTGGGACTCATAAAATTAGATCTACAAATCATGCGGATGAAACTGACGAAACTGGCGATGGAATTGTACCTACACATTATGGGGATGGAACTGGTGATGGAATTAGATCTACAAATCATGGGAATTAATATGGAGATGGGACTGTATCGAATTAGACTTACAAATCATGGGGATGGAACTGGCTATAGAATTTGACCTTCACATAATTGAGATGGGACTGATAGAATTAGATCTACAAATCATAAGGATGGGACTGGCGATGGAATTAGATCTACAAATCATGAGGATGGAACTATATAGAATTAGATCAACAAATCATGTGGATGGAACTGGCGATGGAATTAGACCTACACATAATTGAGATGGGACTGATGGAATTAGATCTACAAATCATAAGGATAGAACTGGTGGTGAAATTAGATCTAAAAGTCATTGGGATGGATCTGATAAAATTAGATCAACAAATCATGCAGATAGAACTGGCGATGGAATTAGACCTAAACATAATTGAGATGGAACAGACAGAATTAGATCTACAAATCATAAGGATGGGACTGGCGATGGAATTAGACCTACAAATCATGGAGATGGGACTCATAGAATTAGATTTAAAAATCATTTGGATGGAACTGGCGATGGAATTACACCTAAACATAATTGAGATGGAACAGATAGAATTAGATCTACGAATCATAAGGATGGGACTGGCGATGGTATTAGACCTACAAATCATGTGGATGGGACTCATAGAATTAGATCTACAAATCATGCGGATGGAACTGGCGAAGGAATTAGATCTAAATATCATGGAGATGGGACTGGTAATGACTAATTTCATTAAAAGTCCCATCTCCATAGACATAGACATAGACACACACTGCTGCAGCAGTAACTCCATCATGGCTGCCGCTCAGGGGGAGGGGGGAAAGGGGCGGGCCCAGAAAGGGGTCTATTGGCTGGCTGATGACGTAGCTACCCTAACCCTACTCTGATTCGTTGGAACAACATCCAACTGACGTTCAGAAATACGAGTCAACTGAATCATGGCCAGACTGAGATGCGGGGTGACAAAACAAATCGCGGAACGGAGCGAGCAGGCTGGCACCCAGGCTAGGATTCATGGAGGTTACCTTATTTCTATTTGGAGACTATCCTAGCTAGCACGGAGCGATGTAGTGGAAAGTCAGTAGTGACGCCAGCTCGAATGATATTGGCCTCTTCGACCCTGCTCATTGTATGGGTATCTGACTATCCCAAAAAATGTGCACCTGTGCGAAGTGAGCAGTGCTCCTGGAACTTGCACTTGCACTCCTCACACTTGCACCCCAGTCGGATTAGCAGATCTCCAAAAATATTGATTCATCCGCAAATCTCCATATGGAGTACCCTGATTTCATCTATTTCACATCATAGTACTGATGTCCTAGACAGGCCTGTTCTCAATATTTGGGCATGCCTCACATGGACCTCCTCCATACAGTATATGGGCATAAAATGGACAAAGATAACTGACACATACAATGACAATTATTCCCGACTTGCGTGATCTCTGAGCAGACTGATGCCCAAAAGGCACCACTCTGGTACAATTACAATATAATGGTCACCACAATACCATTGCAGAGCTATTTGCTCTGTATATGTTTAGCTGAGGAATGGCAATTCTGTTGGCTTTATTGACCAGGGTAGTCAAGTCTAAATGAGCTATTATTCACTCTGTTGCTCACCATACTGCATGTTCTTCATTATTATTCCCATGCACACAGACAAGCATGCACACAGACAAGCTGGTCACCACTGAGCAGCATCGCTGAAGGGTTTAATCCTGTTCTCTGTTGTATTCCCTCCCAGGTCAGGCGTCTCCGAGGGACCTTCACCCCCTCCAAAAGGGAAGGCACGAGGGAGGCATCAGGAAGCTTTGTGAGTGCACAGCTTCAGTACCCCCACCCTGGAGTTCTTCTAATTAAGGGTGAAAGTGTCTGTCTTGGACTCAGAGGGAGACTTGTTCTCATTATACTCCCTGGGAGCTTTCATTTAAAAGACTTTGTTCATTTTTTGGACGTTTTTTATTTTTCTCCATTAAAGCTGTTAGACCTTATCCCTGGGGTTCAAATAAAAGTGTGGAGCAGTGACCGTGGACCCAGGAAGCTGTGGATAATTGCTTTTGTTTCAAGCTATAAATTCGGCTTCCCAAGGCTTTTTTCCCCCTGGATTATTAGGTCACTGAAGGTCAGCCCTTCCGCTTATTATACTCCTCTGTGTTGATCCCATGCCATTTCTCTCCTCTCCCTCACTCTGCGTCTTCATTCTCTTTTTCCTTTCCCCTGCCACTCTTGACATTCAAGTTCCTGAGGGATTAAGTATTAACCCTGGGACACCTTTTTGAGGATCTCCTTCACCGCAACTGCCATACAGTCGCTCCCTCTTCTTTTGAAAGTGCACTCGCGGGAATAACCTGATATTCCTAAATAAGCTCCCCTGGGGGGTGCCCTGAAGGCGAGGACAGAGGACGGACAGGAAAACCCGGGGGGTCAAGGAAGATGAAGGGCAGATGGTTCCTCTGCGCCAAAGGAAATGACGGAGGGATGAATAAAACATTTGGATAGAGGGAGAGAGAGACTTACAACATCTGGCCAGGGAACCGGTTCGACACGCTTGCCACGCTCTCTCTCACTCTCTCTGTGTCTCTCTCTGGATCACTTGTTCATTCCCACTTGTCTTCTTTCTTTCTTTGTTTCACTTACTAACTTTACAATTGTTTTTTTTTTCATTACCCTCCCCTCATCACCCTCCCTTTCTCTCTCGCTCTCTCTCTTGTGCTCTCTCTTACCCTTTCACTCGCTCTCTCTCCTCCAGTCACTCAAAGAGACAGAAACAAGCTATTGCCTGCTGCTGCTGCATGTTAGGCCGCTCCATCGAGCGCGTTCAATTTTGTTCAGGGTT
Source organism: Nannobrachium achirus (assembly GCF_963921795.1). Lineage (NCBI taxonomy): Eukaryota > Metazoa > Chordata > Actinopteri > Myctophiformes > Myctophidae > Nannobrachium > Nannobrachium achirus. Next base: position 40,984,131 of record NC_137818.1, on the reverse strand, counting down.
TTGTCCTTTCCCTTCCCACCTCCTCCTCCTCCCCCAGTCCACTTCCTCCGGCTCCAGTGCGGTGGTGCCTCCTCCTCCTCCGCCGCCTGCTGCCCCCTCACCCTGCCTCGCTGGCGCAGTGTGATGGTGCGCCTCCTACTCTCGCCCCCGGAGACATGCCCGTGCGGGAGATGGCTGTGAGCCCCGTCAAGTCCCTCTACTGGGAGCAGTTCCCCCCCATGGCCCAGCGCCGGGTGTACTGCGCGCCCGTCTACCACGACGGCCTGCTGTACGTGCTGGGCGGCTGCAGCGAGACCGGCGCTCCCCAGGACAGCGCCGAGGTGCTGGATGTGGAGAGCCAGACGTGGAGCCGGCTGCCGCCGCTGCCCACGGCGCGAGCCGGCGCCTCGGCCGTAGCGCTGGGCGGCCAGGTGATGCTGCTCGGCGGTATGGATCACCAGCAGAAGCCACTGGGCTCCGTGGAGGTGTACAACCCCGACGAGGGCAAGTGGGAGCGGAGGGCAGGCCTCGGGCAGGCGTCCATGGGCGTCACGGCGCTGGAGAACGGTAAGAAGGTGGTGTGTATGTGTGTGTGTGTGTGTGTGTGTGTGTGTTTGGGGGCGGGGGCTGTATGTTGATGTAGCTCCGACCCCTGAGGGTTGTATGTAGCTCTCATGTCTGTATTTCTGGGAAATCACATTGATCTTTCTTTCTTTCTTTCTTTCTTCTTTCTTTCTTTGTCGCTCTCTCGCTCTATCTCGCTCTCTCTCTCTCTGATGTTTGTGGGTGATTTCATGTTTCTGGTGTGGGTGATTTTACTGCTTCTCAACGTGGGGATTATGGTCCCAGAGATACAAGAAAGAAAGAAAACATATCTATGGCTCTGATTATAATCTCTACTAGATTACTGTATTCAGCTGTGTCTGTGTGTCTGTATCTATATCTGTGAGTGTTTCTGTTGCAGCTTAATCTCCCAAACTATTAGGCCGATCAGCGTCATATTTCTTTTGCATGTTGGCATGTTTAACATATAATTGTAGAGCAATCTTTTTCCAGGCTATGTGGCCTGGAACTACCCAATCAAGACATGCACAATGTGTTCGTGGAGTTGCTTCATGAAAACAAAATACTAAACTAAATGTCAGAATGTATGGTTGTTGACTATAATTGATATGGATATAACAGATAATTTGTGTTGCAGTATACCTGCCATCTGTTGAATATATGTTGGTACCTGCCTTATGGTCCACCTTGGCACTGTGTATTCCGGCTCGATGTAGTCCATCATTTTATTGGAACCTTTGCCTTCAACAAAGTCTATTGCGCTCATCTTGTGTGATGAGCTGGGTTATTATTTTAGATAGACCCGCATCATAATCATCCCAATTATTTAAACATACTTTCCAAATTCTAGCTAAGGGGGTTTTAGGCACTCCACTGAGTGTTGTGCCTCAGCCTAACAATGCCCCTTAGCTATTCTGAAATCACTGTAAACGACTCTTACAGGGGCTTTTTGCTTTAGTTTACTGTTCAGCTCATCTGTTCAGCCTCAACAAGCTCTTGGCTTGTGCCGCTTAACCGGGTTGCTGACTATGATTAAAGTAGAATTGTGAATGCTGAGCTTGTCACTCAGAGGACCAGAGGTGCTCAAGTTTGGCTTTAGTTCAATAAACACTGGGCTGTGGAAGCCCATGCTGATTTGCTGATTTGTGTAAATTTCAGTCATGGTGAGCTGTGTGTGTGCATGCGTACATACACATTTAATATACGTATAGGGTATACGTAGGGAGAATGGTAAACACAGCTCCTCTAAAATTGCCAGTCGTCACGCAAGCAGCCTCCACAGAGTAAACATGGTTGGCCTTAATGCTCATTCCCCTGTGGGTCCGCTGCGTATGTTTATTTAGAAGGACAGAGAGTAAATTACCTGTGAAGTACAGTAAGTGTACTGTATGGGAGAGAACGCTAAGTAAAGAGTTTGTACATAGACATCGGCAGTGCATTAAAGATGCAGCCGTAAAATCCAGACAGACGTTAAAGAGTGTTACAAGGTGAGAATGAGGGTCGAGAAAATACTATTAGACTACCACTAGTCTATATACAGCCAGAGAGAGGGAGACAGAGGGGAGAGCTTTGTTCAAGTGAATTTCTGCCCCTGCAGTTTCCTGTGTTTACATTTGAGGCAGCATGCTGTTGAGTGATTTGATAAAGTGGAGAAGCCAATATGACCTTTCATGGTAATAGAGAGAGACAGTAACTATTTCTCTGACGTGTTTTCTTTTTCTTTTTTTTACTCTGCATAATATTTCATGTAGAGAAAAACCACACACAAGCATTCCATCACAGGGAAATGCAGATAAGAGTGTTTTGCTCCAAATACCTAGCTCTTTCCAGTGTTTGAACATCAGGTGCTCTTTGATTAAAGTGAATAATAATGATATGAGTGTAAATAAATGGGAATCTAAATGAATAATGCAAACTTTTCCCATAACAGTCTATTATAATACGTTCAGATGTGTTTAAAAATATACACCATTGATTACCAGCTGATCAACTATTTGTTTTGTTTTGTTTGTTTGTTTGTTTTTTGATTGGTAAAACCTGACTATTGCACCAGCATTTTGCTTGTAGTTGTTTATTGCAGAGAGCATAGAGCCGTTTTGTGGACTATTTTGATTGTCTACATGTTGCAGTGGAATGATCTGAGTAGTGTTTTGATCTTTTGGGACTGTATCACCACGCAGCCTGCACACTGTAATAGGCAGCGAGATGAGATGACAACGACAACGTCTTGCTTTGTCACCCTGCAGTTAAACACACTTCCCTAAGTGGAAGCTGCTGTACTGTCTCATAATTACTGTATAATTACTGCACATCTCTCATTTGAGGAAAGTGTAAGGAATACTGTGCTCAGCTCAGCCTTGTACTGCATATTTTATAAACAGTACACAATTACAGTATGATGAGGCAGGGGAAAAAAACTAAACAAAGAACCGTTAACATATATAATTATGTGGATTGGCTTATTCAAACATAATCTTCAGCAACAATATAACAAGAAGAACTTCTGTACTAGTCTTTAAAGGCCATGATGCTCATGCTATACTGTAGGTCAGGAAACCAAATGTTATGGTAAAACTGCCCTAGATTTCCTCTTAAATTATTCCTCTTAAACGTGGAACACCAATACAGTAACAAGCAGTAGACATTTTTACTTAAAAAAGTGGCTGTAACTGTGGTAACAGTTATATGCCTAATAGCATATGTTGAGACAATACCCTGCCTTCTCTGAAGTCTGAACTATCTATGTAGCACTGAAGTGGCCATGCCAGCTGAATCCTCAAAATAGGCATCATCTACTGTGACGTTAGAGATCTCATTCTGTGTGGACTAAATGTAGTTAAGATTCTGTAGCGTCAATCATCAAGTGAAAACACAAATTGACATGAATCCAAAATACACTGATGATTGTGCCGTCAAACAATGAAACTATATGGTATCTAAGGGTTTTGGGGGTCCCTGCTTCATCTCTCTCTCGACTAAGGGTTCCTTGGCCTTATAACTTTGAAGACGCCTGGTGTAGGGTATAGTGTTGAAATGATGTTTGGTGTAAAGCTGATGGAGCAATCGGTTAGTTCAGGAGCCTAGGGAACAGAGAGACCTTTGACCACTATCACTGTATGCCCTTGATCAGGCTGCCACAGTGATTTGCATGGTGGAGTTGGATTAGGGTGTGTGTGCTCATGTGGGCCTGCAATGCATGCCTATATAATGATAGTTACAGTATGTGTGCACTGTGCCATCAGCCTGGGATTATTACAGTATAGTGTCATGAGTACGTAGCCCTTTGACACAACAACAATCTCATCATGACAGATGGTGGAGCTTAATGGCTCTGGATTTCAAAAGAGGATTAACACTCTATTGATAGATGTACATATGACTTTCTGAACTGTAAAATGACACATTACATGATGGACTGTCTCAAGTTCAAACTACATGCAGCATTGTGCACAGATCACGGCTAGCATGTAGAGACAAAGCAAAAATGGTACACAGTAAAATACTGAGTGTTAATTACATTTTCAGAGTTACAAATTGATAAACTAAAGCCCTTTGCACACAGGACAGTTGCGTTTTTTTTTTTTCGTTTTTTTTTTTTTTCGTTTGCTGCATGAATAAAACGCATTGGATTTGGTGTGCAATGCTGTGTGGAATCGGCGCTGCGGATCCCAAAAGGAGAGTCATAAAAGGAGTGATGAGTTTTTTACCGCATGCGACAAGACGCACAAATCGAGAAAAAAACGCACGGCCGCAGCCACTCATCGCACGGCTAACTCGGATCCGGTGTGCATGAGGTCGTAGAGAATCATTGTTTTCTTTAAAAAAATGAAATTGCCCGTTTTATCCGTGCGGATAAACGCGCCTGTGTGCAAAGCACTGAGTAACACTGAGTATTTTACTGTTTAGTTGCCATCCATCTCGGATCATAACTTTAAGCTGGCCTGGAGTGTTGAACACATTGAAAATATTATTATTATTATAAAAAAAGAAAAAACAATAAAGAAATGTACATGCAGTTCACGTTTTTCTAAAGGATATACAGTAGCCCATGCATTTAGGCTGTTGAATAATTTACATTTCATACATTTTAATAAGGTGTAGATGTAATCCAATTAGATCATTTCTGCACATGATCCTTATACGAGATGCATACTAATGACAGTTGTAAAGTGGACCAGAGAGAATACGATAGTTTGTATGTATACCAGTCTCCCTATATGTCAGTAAACGTGTACAGTATGTGTGTGAGATATACAGTAAGCATATATGAATATACAGCCCGTTGTTGCAATATAGAAAGAAACTGGACATAATGCTGGGTTTTACTGGCAAACATAGATAAGCATAGATACAGTATATGTCGTGTAGTCCTTTCGGAAATTCATCATGCATTGTACAGCATTCTCCAAACAGACACTGATGGAATTTTGGATCATATTCCATATGGATAAACAGTTTTCCCCAATCATAATAAAATACTCCACACAATGAATGAGACCACACCGGAGAATATGCGTTTTTGTGTTGAAGTTTAGTCAGAGTTCAAAGTACTGTACAAGTACAGTATAGCAAAATCACCCATCGTAAGCTCTCTGAGTACAAAGCATAATGATTCCACATATATAGTTGAATGTGTACAGCATAAAATACATTAGTCACATTATGATTGGACAATTAAACATAACAATGGATCATGAGATGGTGTTGTGACTGAGTCTCGTGAACTCAGAAGCAAGGATGTAGAATGTTTTGGTTTCTCATTATCCAGTGTCCGGGACACTTTGACATTTCGCTGGTCAATCTTTCTGTCCCTGGAGTGGGGCAGATTCTCGTCTCGTGCATTAGTTATCAGATCAAAACATCATGGCATTGACTTTTAACACTGAGAATGATATCTATACCATGTTAAACAACAATAACATATTTTACTATCAATTCCCTCCTGAGATAGCATTTGAAGTGTTAAATGTCAAGGCAGCATAAACAAAAAGGGAAGAAAACATGGGTTAAACTTTTGTTAAGGTATTTGAAACAGAACATAATAATTGAACAATTTAAGTCAAAAACATTTCGATAGTTTTTGAAGAGTAGAGTCAAAAGAACTGTATATTTCCAAAGGTATTTAAATCAGAATATCATAATTGAACTTTGTTTTTGTTTTTGTTTTTTAAGTAGAGGTAAAAGATTTTTATTGTCTTAATTATTAATTATTATATATATGTATTTTACAAAGGTTCAATGTGTCGAAGATTGATTGGAAATTATCCATGTCAAGCAAGATAAAAACACATCAGCATCACGCTCCCGGGTGGTTATTACAATTTGGGGCCGATTTTAGTCAAAACAAGACGAACTTGACTCTTTACCATAATTTAGGTTAAAGACAAAAGCATTCAAAATGTATTTAGACAGCATCCGAAAATCAGCCGTTTGGCGGTCATAATTCGTACACCTCCGAGGTTACCTTTAGGTAATGAGTGGTCTTAATTGTCCCTGCAGGTTGGGGACATTTATAGTGAGGTGTCAAACCGGAGCCGCCTTAAAGCCAACTGTCTATTCCTCCTTACTGGCTTTTGTCCGAGTCAAGGTCTGGAAGAAAACTTTACAGCGGGAAAACGTGTGTGATGCAGTTTCATACTCACGAAATACATATGGATTTTTCACTCAGACATGCAGTGAAGTATGTGTCTGTCAACTCATTCTCAATTATCATCTCAAAATATCTTTATCTGTAAGACAAGGGAAAAGACAGGGACAAATCAATCCATAATGTAAGGCAATAAGGTATTTATATATAGAAATTGAATTGAAATGTTTAGATACATCACCAAAAGAGGACACAAGTTGTGTCAGTTTGTTCTGTTAGGGGAAACAGATTAACCCTGTATTGATTGGAATCAACTTCACAAAATGAAATATATTTAAATGGGATGAAATGAAAACAAAATGAAATATGAAAATATGAAATCAGAAAATGAAATATGAATTCAGAAAATGAAAATATGTAAGAAATAAAATTAAATGAAAAAATATTAATTCGAAAATATTAATTCTAAATATTAATTCCAAACACATTCCCTCCCGTTTGCCACAGCCAAAAATATTGGGTGTGACAAAAATTGTTTTGTTTGGAGGATAATCTGTTAAAATATGGTTAAATGAGAAACAGATGGTACCGAGGTACAGTAGGGTACCGAGGTACAGTAAAGGACAATGACTCTGCTCACTGTCAGAGTTAGAGTGAGCTTCCAGGCCTGTGAGGGGGGAAGTGTACCATACAATAGTTAGCGAGGCCTGTTTAAAGCCTCTCTAACCAGAAAATGAATGAAACTTTAAAGAAATACAAATAAGAAAAATTAAATAGAAACACATAACATAATCATAATGTATTTTTTTTTTTTTTTTTTCCATAATGTGTAATCCCGTATAAGCCCAGTAGGGTTGTAATAATTGTGGAATTTGACTGAACGGGTTTGAATGGAGCCCAGCCATCTAAATTGTTTTTGGAACCGTCTCAGCCTGCTTTTACTCAAGTAAAGAGGATAAAGTATTACCAAAAATAAACCAACATGAGAAATTAAAGGTTGAGTAAAGCAGGGCTAGGCCTCTTCCATCCTTAACCCATACTGCAGTTTATGTGTTAAGAATGGTAAAAGTAAATGTTTTTGGTTCATGTCCATAAGGTGTGGTTTGAAAGAACAAGGTTCAGTTGTTACACAGGAAATAGTGTTTTTCACGACAAAACAGGAGGACAGGAGAAAACTGGTTAAAATAAAATTGAAATAAAACAGTCAGTCAGTCAGTCAGTCACTGATAATCAGTCAGTTAAGTTGGTAGCGAGTTAGTGGAGTTAGTTCCACTATACCTGTTCTGCCATGTCATTAGTCCGTCCTGTCCCCTAAAATAAAATAAAGCCCACCTGTCATTGATGGGAAAAAAAATTATTAAGACGTTAGGGGCATCACATAGCAACATTCAAATAAACCCAAGCGTTGGTTGTTATCAGTACGAGTGTAGTCATAACAAGAGTGAATGAGATCCCTTTTTAGAGAGAGAGAGAGAGACAGTCATATGTGTAAATAATTCCTAGTTTTGCAAACCAGGCAAGTGAGTTAGAACACCAACAGAGGGAGAAAAACCCAAGACAGATTCAAATAAGACAGATTCAAATATAACCCCAGCACATTGTTATCAAGCCCTGTATTAGAATGTAAACAGTAGATTATACAGAACAAGAGCGAATGAAACCCATTTTTGAGAGAGAAAGAGAGAGCAAGGTCACACAGAAACTGAAACGGCTCGTGGCCTCTCAAGGTAAAAATAAGAAAAATGAAATAAAAAACAATTCCAGCAATCCCCTCATAGTTTTTTTCAAAATAAAACAATAAAATAACACATAGGCCGTGCCAGCCTATAAGCAGCGTAAGCAGCTCACGCAAGCAGCAGGCATTGAGCAAGCAAGCAGCATAAGCCAAGCACATATTGTACCTTATTGTACACAGAAGTAGCACCGCTCACTTTATACTTGGTTTGATTTTCCTGCTTTCATAATAGACAGGCCAAAATGTAACCACGGGAGGAAAATGGGATTAGAGAGGATTAGACAGACATAGATTATCAAAAACATTTAACACACAGGTTTGTCAGTCAGAACTTGATTTTTCTTTTTTTTTCTTTTCAGAAGTCGTTCTTAGTCAAAAGTAAACAAAATATATAGTACCATTATCTCGGGGCGTCCCAAGGGTCAAGAGTGTTTGTTCTTTTCGGGACATTGTAATCCATGAAAGTCACGTAGCAGATCGACAAGCTCACAACGCGTCCCATCGCGTTGTGAGTGAAAGGCCAGCCAGGTTCGGCTGGGGGGGGGGGGGGGGGGGGGCTCTGTCAAGCCCTTCAGCATCTTGAAAACATTGCTTGCGTCCTCTGTTCCTTCCTGATGAGGTTCGAACATCCAGTGGCAAATAATGTCCGATTTCTCCACAGCTCCGCACATATCCATTGACATGTTCCAGGAAAAGTTTTAGGCAGTGTTGATAACTGGGAGTCCCCGATGATCTTCCAGAATGACTTGAGGTCCGGGTTAAAAAGAGGTTCTGGGTTTAGATTGTAACCTTTCATCCGTGTGGGTCCAGGTTTTACACGATAAAAACACTGCTTCTCGGAGCAGGGGGCTTTTTTAGCTTGAATGGTCATGTTTCTTAAAATGTTCTTGGGAGCGCTGAGATAAAAAGCTCCTTTATTCAACATCTCAGAGTCGCCTGAGATGGAAATAAAAAATAAATAAAATAAGATAAGACTGAGACGAAAACGAAGACGTGTAAGCGTAAAGCATGAAGATTTCCGTCAGAACGTTCGGTTCTGGAACATAAAGTGAAATCTCCTAATTAAAATAACCACGCTATTTCTTATGTGATTAAGTGGCTCTAATCAGCCGTATTGGGTTATCGTACTGGCCGAAGAGACATTCCTTCAGAACAAAATATGTTCTGGCCCCAAATAAAAAGATTTCGTCTCAGAACTTCTTGAAACAGCCGTTCTAGAGCATAAAATGAAATCTATATTGAAGTCTCGTACTGATACAAACCCAACCTTAGACAAGCAATCTCCGTGGCCAAACGGCTGCTATGTCCTCAAAACATGTAACAAAAAGCGACAAAAACAATAGACTACAAAACATTAAACATTAAACAATAAAAACGCAGCTGTGTTAAGAGCTAGCTAGCCTCTTAAGACAGCAGGTATAAACGTATGACCTGGGTTCTGTTGAATTTGGACCAGGGGATGAAGCATGTTGCCCTCTCAAAATCTCTGTGCGGAGAAACTGTCTGTGTCCGGTCCCGGGTGTGGAACGCTGTGCCAGAGCCAACCCTGGCTGCCTCCATTTCGGCTTTCTTCAGACCGTTGTGAGATTTTATCGATATGTTGATGTGGGAGAGAGTCATCATATCCGAATTCCTTTCTCCATATGGGCAAAAATGGTGCAATTGTGGGGCACCTAGAAACAACCGGTTTCATTTCCTCATTGTCTATCTTAGCCATTAAAGCTGTTATCAGTTCATTCCCCAAGCTTTGGAGAGAGGCTTCAAGCTCAAAAATGGTGCAATTGTTCCGTTTGTAAAAAGGTTGTTTAGATTTCGGCAGGTGTTTTCTGCCTCCCTGTGCTCGGGGAACCCAAGGTAATTTCTCCTCGCGCAGGAGGAAAAAACGTGTGGGAGATAGTCCTTTCCGTGGGAGTCAGGGGAAACGTCTGATAATATCCCCGGCTGGTTGTTAACTGGTTCTAGCAGCGGAAGAGACCAATATCTCCTCGGAGCTAATCCGGCAATCGAATGGACCATTTGATGGAATTTTGGATCATATTCCATATGGATAAACAGTTTTCCCCAATCATAATAAAATACTCCACACAATGAATGAGACCACACCGGAGAATATGCGTTTTTGTGTTGAAGTTTAGTCAGAGTTCAAAGTACTGTACAAGTACAGTATAGCAAAATCACCCATCGTAAGCTCTCTGAGTACAAAGCATAATGATTCCACATATATAGTTGAATGTGTACAGCATAAAATACATTAGTCACATTATGATTGGACAATTAAACATAACAATGGATCATGAGATGGTGTTGTGACTGAGTCTCGTGAACTCAGAAGCAAGGATGTAGAATGTTTTGGTTTCTCATTATCCAGTGTCCGGGACACTTTGACATTTCGCTGGTCAATCTTTCTGTCCCTGGAGTGGGGCAGATTCTCGTCTTGTGCATTAGTTATCAGATCAAAACATCATGGCATTGACTTTTAACACTGAGAATGATATCTATACCATGTTAAACAACAATAACATATTTTACTATCAGACACCCTACCATATAGACAATATAAAACAGATAAAAACACAACATAATTATAGTACTATATATTGTTGTTGAGGGGGGAAACCTTTACTTTTTAGGAATTGAAAAAATTACCTGTGTTCTAATGTATCCAATGTAGTTATTATTTGGTCACAAGCTCTTGTTCAATACTTTCCATTGGTTCAAACACACAGACAGACGTCGCCACTTTAACTTTGACTTTCAACATTTTTTGAAAGTAGCAAAAATAGCCAATCTACAAACTCACAATGCATCGCAATGCAAAACCTGATGGGGATATACAATGTAATAGTCACAGTCCTACTGTGCTGTATATGCCACCTACTGTATCACCACTTTACTGATGCAGCACCCACCCACACACACACACACACACACACACACACACACACACACACACACACACACACACACACACACACACACATGCACGCACATACACATAAACACACACACACACACGCTCAATTCATTTCACAGTTTGTTAAGCATTGCAATACTGGTAGGCATGAATGATCTGAGGCTGATTGGTTCATATGGCGGCGCTCTATAACTTCGGTGTGACAGTATACCTTCCATGAATCAGTGGTCCTCAACCTTGAGGGTCAGGGCCCACTTGAACATCTTGAAAGCGTTCCCGGCCCACCCATCAGACCGCCCAACACGGCAGCCGTGTGTGTGTGTGTGTGTGTGTGTGTGTGTGTGTGTGTGTGTGTTTTCAAAGCATGTTTATTTGAATGATCAATGATCAACCGACGCTGTATACTTTAACTTTGTTACAGTAATTGGTACCACAATTACATTTTCAAGGTTTTAAAGCAAAGTACACATATATATATATATAAATAGCAATATAAATATATAAATAAATAATACAATTTTACATCAATCAATAAAATCTTAGTCTCTTCTCTTCTTGCAATGGGCACTAGCCAGGGTTGAGAACCACTGTTCTATGTTATGGTAACAGCTCATATACACTATAGATTACCTTCAGCTTGGCAGTAACTAGGGATGCCCCGATCAGGGTTTTTTTGCTCCCGATCCGATACCGATCAAATATTATTGCTTCCGATTCGATCCCGATCTTTCCCGATCCGATCTTTTGGCAAGGCATTAAGAAGAAAAAAAAATCTATTCATTCTATCACTTGGTTCTCAACCTTTTCAGGCCGTGACCCCCAAAATAATCATATTTTAACTGGGGACCCCCGACCCTGAAGAGTTGAGGAAGTATATTTTGTATAACACGGTTCTATTGTGAAAATAGCAGATCTACATGCTCACAACGCCTCGCAACGCGAGGAGTTGTGAGCATGTAGATCGGCTATTTTCACAATTTCTGGCTTTAATATTTGACAATTTGGCCAATGTTTAATTTGTCATTTTAGAGGTATTAAAAAGTCCTTAATTTTTCACTTTCGAAATGTGCAGATACCCTCTATACACTTAAACTTTATGTTGATTTGTTTACTGTTGAGAGAGAAAACAATGTTGCACATTAAGTTAATCATCTGGGGACCCCCCCAAAATAATATGCCCACAGGTTGAGAACCACTGAGCTAGTTGACAGTGCAGAGAGACATAATTGCCTTCCTTTGATCCATTAGCAAGGGGCCAATTACTACTTATTGGCATCAGCTGCCAGCTGTACACAGAGTCTGACACAATCACCTTCCCTCTGCAGTGCTCTGTCTGTCTCATTTCTCCAAAAGCCCTTGAATATGATTGAAAATGATTAAGGATTACTGTGATTATGGTAAGCTTACATTTCATATCGCATTCACCTTACCTGTAACTTTCAGTACTCCCAGAAAATATTTTTTTGAAAAAAAAAAAAAAAAAAAAAAAAAAACTTTTTTTTTTTTCGATTTTTTTTCCCCCGATCTCCGATCTTATAAAAACGGCCATATCGGCGGCCGATCCGATCACGTGATCGGGATCGGGCAACACTAGCAGTAACACTCTCCAGTCTGCAATGTCTGCAAGACATCCGATGTCTTGTAAATGCCTGGCACTGTTTGAGTGTGTGCGTGTGTGTGCGCGTGTGCGTCCGTGTGCGCGTGCATGAGACTGTGTGTACATCTCATGGTTGACATAACTCATTTATTTTCCTTCCAGCCCTGCAGCTCTGGAGCCCTGAATGGTCTCTGCTCAGCTGTATGGTTCCTCTCTCTCCACACACCTCCTCCATAACCCCTCTCCTACCTGTAGGTCCTCTACCACCTGCCCCTGGCTCTTCTGTCTGTCGACTTCTTCCTCCTTCTCCTTTTCAGAGCGTTGCTGTTGCCTGGCAACAAGTGTGTGTGTGTGTGTGTGTGTGTGTGGGAGGGGGTACAAGTGATACCCCCCCCCCCCCCCCCCCCAATCAGAGGAAGCGATGTGTATACGCGGGTAATGGAGATGGTGCTATAGTGTGTCAGAGGAAAGGACCCAGGAAGAAAAGCCAGTTGAAATACAATGACTTTATTGATTGAGCAAGACGAAAACTAATCCAAATAGGGTGCAGGCAATAATCTAAAGAGAGACAGGCAAGAGGTCAGACTCAGAACACTACGGTCAGACAGACAGGACACGTTCTAGAGACCGGACCTCACATAGAATAAGAATACTGAACCTGAGACGTGACTCAGGCAACTATAGAGACACGGAATGTATAGAGGCTAGAAAGATACAAACACACTGTAAGGGCACAGTCACACATGCGTTTCATGTGTCATGAATCTTGCTATTTAAGCGCCGTCCATTTGAGCGTTTCTACAGTAGCCGGGGACCCAGTCACCCAAAATGTGAGATGACCTGTGATGTCATGCCTCTCTGCTCTGTCGGAAACATTGCGAAAAAAAAAAAGTTATGGCCATTTGTATATTCTGCCATCTCCCATTGACTTCACTATACAGGAAAGAAAATTGCTTTAAGTAGCATGTGAGGGGTCAAACTAGGGGTTATTTGTTTTGCATGAAAAACATTCCATGGGCTATAAACGGACCCAGAAAACTGTGAAAAAGTGATGAGTCATCTCTTTTCACAGTTTTGTGGGTCCGTTTTTTGCACAATGAATGTTTTTCATGCAAAACAAATGCTTGCAATGGATTCAGAATCATGAAGAACCCCTAGTTTGACCCCTCACATGCTACTTAAAGCAGATTTATTCATATATGTTTTTCTTTTCCTGTATAGTGAAGTCAATAGGACAGTGAATGGCCATAACTTTTTTTGCGATGTTTCCGGCAGAGCAGACCTCTCATTCTGTGGACCTTAATGACCAAACTAATAGATAAAACAGAGATAAAAAGTATACGGCATGACATGAGAGGTTCAACCCTATTCCTTGGGAAAGCCAGTGGTCTGAGTACTCAGTTCAGCACCTCGGCCAGCGCCGGCTCCTCTGCCAACTCACTGAGGGGAGGTACTGTATGTGCCAATTTCTGTCATTAATCAGCTTGATATGATGAAACCGGTGCTCTGACTAACAAGCTGCCGGCTCTCCTTGGTGGAAAGACGAATGTGCTTGGGCAGTAAGCGATATACTCCACTTGTTCTACATGTTGCAAGTGCTGTTTTTCCATTTATACTGTAGGCAAAGGACCCTGACTGTCTACTTATTTTTTGTGTTTGCAACGACATACCCCACATTACCCCAGACCAGGAAGAATTTGTGTTGAGATTATGCTTTATTTTGATTTCCCCCTCCCTGCTACTGTAAAATGTACCTAAATAAAATGTCACTGAGCATTTGAACCGACTCTGCATCTGTGCAATCAGTCTTCAGTTCACAGCGTGTTGTACCCAACGCAAACTGTGCTTTAGAAGTGTCAATTTCCCATGTTATTTCACGGGTTGTGGTCAATGCCGGCAGGAGTGCTGTTTTTTTTTTTGTGTATTTTGAGAAAACTACAAGCAAAATGGCTGCCAAGTGGGATCAATGACAGCACTTCTTTCCCATTGGTTAGCACCTAATCAACGTTAAGCAATGTTAAAGGTGATACACCATGAAATTTCACTTTTCCTATTTTAAAACCTTTTTTTGGGGTCCCACTAGCACCTTCTATCCTCACAAAGTCCCATTTCTGACCGTTTTGGGAAGGCGGAGGTTAAAAGCATCCCATGGGTTCTCAAAACAGGCTGTCCAGATTTGCTGCCGTCGCTGACGTCATCGACGGCCGTTTTTGAAGAAGAAGAAAAACTTTTTTTCAAAAAAAACTTTTTTCAAAAAAAACTTTTTTTTTTTCAAAAAAGATTTTTTATTTTTATTTATTTTTTTTCAAAAAGGATTTTGGGGGGGGGTGGCGCAGTTCAGGCCAAAGGTGGTACTGCAGCTGAAAATGCTCTGAGAGCCATTCAAAATGAGAGAGGCTCTTTATTCAGGAGTGGTAATTTAGCCTCAAACCTTTTGAAAAACGTTTTTGGGACATAAACAATATGACATAAATACTTTTTAAATGCATGGTGTATCACCTTTAAATTCCATGCTTCTCACATGTTGGACTTGACACGCTTCAAAGCTGCTAACGCTGCCAACGACGAGAGACTTTATTCCCACAAATGGAAGTGAACTTGGAAGCTGATGCATATATATGTGACCGTGCTCCAACACTTGCCCCAACGGCAATCTTACAATCTTGCAATGAGTGAGAGGGAATAGTCCTTTGAAGGTTGTCCCTAAGCTCTTATTTCTGCTCAGAGGATGGATAAGGGAGGAGGGATCTCTCAGGAGCTATGAGCGAAGATACACCAGAGCAGCCTTCCTGGAAGACTTTCTGCTGAATACCATGACATGAATTATTCTGCACCTACAAATTTGAACGAGAGTTTTAAGTGCCTCTTATTTTATGCTTTTTGTATTATATAATGTTAAAGGAAATGTCAAACGGAAAGCATTTTGGTAGTCTGCTTCACGTCATTCCTGCAAAGCTGTAATGGGAAAAAAAACCTTCCTGCTCAATCAGTTATATTGAAAGGAGCCATAGTTAAATCAAATTGAAAAATCACATTAGTACCGTAACTATTATTAGATTGCTAACATCTTCTCAGAGTTTAACTTATTGCAATGATTAAACTATGTGATCTTTTAATCCTCTTTGGAGTCAGGGTTGAATCATTCCTTGTGGAATAACACCCCTCTCTCATCTCTGGTATTTGATGCTTAAGGTCCTGGTCCTCCACAGTATCCGTGGGTTCAGTGAGTTTCCATGACAAAGATCATCTGCTAGTTGGTAACGGCAGCGGGACAAAGTATAAAGGGACAGGAAACGTTTTGTTTTCCAGTTCAGGTTTATAACTACAGTAGGGTAAAACATGACAGGCTGCATAAGGCTGACCATAAGCAATGAAGCTGCAGCTGAGCTAATACAATAATATTAGGTGTGTTTTATTTCGATATTTTCTGTATTTTTACTGGAGATCTACCTACTGTGTACAGTAGTGCAGATAACAGGTAGATATCTGTAAAAGGCTTATACTGTAGGATTCAAAGGTATCCCCTGTAATTTACCACAAACATCCGATAAAGGTGTCTGTTGGGAGTATATTTGCTATCACTTGAGAAATACCCCTCTTCTCATGCAGTGTGTGTGTGTGTGTGTCCTCAATCCTCATGCATGCATGGTGCTTTTGCACATGTGTGTCTACCGGTATGCTATATACACACATGCACGCAAGCATGAGTACGCCTGTGGGGATGTAGCAATCCTCTATGGCTATGCAGTAGTAACAAGGCATCATTCTGCAGAAGACAGTGAGTGTGTTATCCATAGTTGTCAGGCTGTTGTGAAGTGAGTGCTGGGTCGACCAGGGCTGTCCATGTCACTGCCTCTGTTTCTATCCTGTCCTTCATCCTGTCCCATGCTAACTGCAGGCAAAATCGCGCAAGCGCACGCACCGCTTCTGCTGCAGTGTGCATGCACATGTGCTCCTCTTAATCTACTCTCTTTCTCTCTCTCGCTTTCTCTCATCTCAGTTGATCCCCTAGTCATCTTTCTTGCCAAGGTATGGGATCATGTCTCCTTTTCTCTTGTCCTTCTTTCAGTTTTCCGCTGGTTGAGCCACTCAGCTGACCTTGAAGTTCTCCCTCTCTCACTGCACGGTTTGTCGTCGGTGCCTTGTTTATAGCCAAATTAAATACAAGCTGTTGGAGAGATATAATCACCCGAGAAAAGTGTGTTTCACCACCAGCTCATCGGCTTCTTCCCTGGCTATCACACTCTGTACAGAATGCAATTTAACCGCTGGATCACCTGCTGTTGAGACATTCTATTCCCCTTAGTGGTGCACAGGTTGACTCATTAATCATGGGGCCCACAGTTTAACTGCAGGTTTGGGTGGTGGAAAATACAGTTGGGTCAGGATGGTGTGTGTGTGTGTGTGTGTGTGTGTGTGTGTGTGTGTGTGTGTGTGTGTGTGTGTGTGTGTGTGTGTGTGTGTGTGTGTGTGTGTGTGTGTGTGTGGATATAGTGCAGGACCTTACCACAGGTATATGTATTTGACACATTTAAATGTTATGTTATTGTGTGTGTGGGTGTGGGTGTGGGTGTGCGTGCACGCTTGTATGTTACTATACCTCCTCTCTCTATCTCTCCTCTCGCCTCACACTCTCTGTGGTGTGTTTATTCCTTCCCTCAGCCCGCTCCATAATAAAATGCTGTAGCTGTCTTTGAAATCATTTTAAAATGTACTGTAGGTGGGTGTGCATAATAAAAAAGACAGACCTGTGCATCAGGCATTCTCTTCATGATATCTGCGTGATTATGCGAGATGAAACGACATGACCTCAGTCACTCGCCTCGTGATATAATCTCTCAGCCTTGCTGTTGACTCACCTCTGAGAAAAAAGGAAAAAGAAAAGAAATCCCCCGGATGCTTTTACCTTTTTTATTTTCCTTAAAGGTGTATTCAGTGATAATGAAAGTGGCCGGGGGTCATCTTGTCCCTTACTGGCCTTACATCATGGAAATGTTTAGTTTTTTATAGATTTTTCACACCATTATAATGTTCTCGTTTTGATCATTAGACCCAATCACTGAATATCACTAGGCTTACGTCTCCAGCTTCAGGATAATATACTGATTTACTACAAGACTGTGGCATTTTATGAGTTCAGTAGTTTACAATCTAGGCATTTAGCAGACGTTCTTAATTCAGAGCGACAGTGTGGTTCTCAAAACTTTTATTTTGACCATCATAACTAAATCATAACTAAATAACTAAACATCATAACATAACTACGGCCATACTCTGATTGGTCGAGGACTGGCTGGCCACCTCTGAAAACCAAATCTAGCTATGCTCGCAACACGGGCCATGGTGGAAGTTCTTATATGGTCAGCACACATTCTAGTGAGGAGAATGAATGGAAAATGTACCAATCATATTTTTATTTGAATGAAATACAATCACTGAATATACCTTTAAGAAGCTGGAGTGATTGCTCTGTCTCTGTAGGTGTTCCATCATCGCCCCTCCGCCTTCAACAGCCTCCGATGACTTCATTTCAGGGCTCCTGGCTGGGAGCTGTAGCTTTTATGTGAATTAATTATACAAGTTTTCAACCTTCCTTTTCTTCCTGACAAAGAAGGCTGGGAGGTTGAATGGCTTTCTGTAGTGTGGCAGTGTGCAGATTGTCGGTTCAATTTAGTAAAATTGATGGTTTCGCGAGGAGCAAGGCCATGGAGTCAACCTAGAAGAGGTGAAGCAAGCGTCTCTTACTTGAAGGATTATATCAGTCAGGTATTAATTATAGTGCACCTTTTAGTTTTGTGTGAGTCTTTTACACATGTAACGGTTCTTACCACTAGGCGTCAGAGAAATGGTCTGTGCAGTAGCTGTAAGCACACAGGTTTGAATTGTCAATGCACTCACACACAGACGCAAATAAAGACACATTAAGGTGTGTTTTCTTGTTTGTTTGTTTGGGTTACACAGTGATTAAAACGTTGGTGCATGATGTGCACAGTTCTGGTAATGGTTTTGTTTTCTGTCCCACTGTCTGCATCACTATTACAGACTGACTATCAGAGAGAGAGAGAGAGAGAGAGAGAGAGAGAGAGAGCGCTGCAATGGGAAGAACACACGCATTGACGCAAGCACGCACACAAAGGAGAGCCTATATTGTTATATTATTATGTGTGGGGTGTTTTGGAATGTCAGTGACTTTAGCAATAATTGAGCCAGCTGTCTTGTTTTCATGCTCACCACAGAGACTCATTATTTAGAGCCCCAAGTGCTAGTCTGTTGGTTGTTTGATAATGCCCACACACACCCCCACATCCCCCCACCTGACACACGCACACAAACACTCTCTGCTATCAACTTTATTTATATTACACTTTTCTTAACAAAGTTTCAAAGTGCTTGATTAAAGCAATTATTAACTTGTTGACTGCCAATGGCATCAGGAAATCATGTGATTGCAAACAACCCTCGTTCACTCTCATTCTAATGGAAGAAGGTCATGCTAGACACTATGCGTGCGTTATCCCAGGTTTATTTTCTATTATGAACTATGAGCCACTTCAATAAGGGCTTTTAAACTTCTTTTTTTTTACCAGAAGAGTGCCTTAGTTTCTTTTTCCTTATATTTGCTCATTCTAACAGAGTTGGAAAAATGCCCCTTTCTCAGTTTCGGTGTTCTGTGTTGCTTTTTGGCTCATTTAACTCCAAATAATTTACGTGCCACACCACAAGTTGGAGTGGAAAAAACAAGAAAAGGTAATTAGTGCTTTCTTGGCCCATGATCAGTCTTTCCACACAGTTTTGTGCAAATCCATTCATGATTTTATTTTTTTGATAGAAAGACAGGATAATATTGAATAAGAGAATCTGAAAATGAGGACTTTTAAACCATCCAGAATAGTTAGACAAGCAGTGTAAACAGACCCCTCTAGGCATGGTCCTTTCAATGATAGTTTAATTGAAGTTCATACCCTGACCAGCAGAAATGAAGTCTTTACTTTTGGCCAAAAAGAGATTAAGTCTGAAGTTCTTGGCTGAGGTCTTAGCCAACCTGCTGTCTAACAAGAGCTGTTGTTGTTGTTGAGGGGCACTTGGTGAAAATCTCGCATCGGGGCACGCCATGGGCTAGTTTCGCCACTGCCTTCTGGCCTAGGCCAGTTCAAAGTCTAGACACAAGACTCTAGGACCCAGGGCTGAAGCCCTGAATCTTAAAAGTTTGCTTATTATGAATTCCCTAGCTGTTGATGATGCTCTCTGTTTACTGTGCACTCTGGTGACAGGTCCTCATCCCCTCAGCGAAAGCTCCTTAGCATTAAGAAGCCCAGGGGAGTTGCTGTGCCTTTCATTAGATACAGAGAAGGATGGATGTTTACAAAAAGGGACAAACCTATACACAAGCAAAACCTGGCAGTTTGGTGGTGCACAATTTAGCAGAACAATGCCCAGAGGCAAACACTCAAGTTGCTCTTTTCAAATCCGTATGGGTTTCGTATTTTGTTGAAGCACAGAGAACAAGGTTGGAAAAAGACGGAAAAAAGTTGAGAGGAAGAGGAGAGAAATTGAGAATAGATTTGAGTATGAGAGACGGACGGACGGACGGATGGAGAAACAGGGATGGAGGGCTGGAAAGAAAGGGTAGGAGACGATGAACATGTCAAAAAGAAGTGAGAGATGGAAGTATGCGGGGGAGGCTGAGGGGGATGGAGATGGATGGAGGGAGAAAGATGAGTTGAGGTAGTAGATTTAGTTCTGCAGCAGCCATGCTGCAATGACAGGCCTACTTTGCTGCAGGCTGGATTTAGTGGCATCATTGCAACAAGCATTAAACACACACACTATTACAGGTTCATATATCTCTCTGTGTCTCTTTTTGCACCACTGCCAAACTTTGATCATACTGTAGATTTATCCTTTACATTATCACTGTCTCTTACTAAGTTGTTAAGTGGGTTAAGCTTAAAGTTCCAGAAAAGCAGACCACCGTATATTTAAATTATATAGGAAATCAAAATCTGAGGCTATAAATTATCTGGGGTTGACAATTTAGGCTTTTAGCTCTTTAGACACTCATCTAACGAGGAGAAGTGCAAACTCAGTATGGCATGAACCCTAATCAACAAATAACAGAGTAAATAGTCAAGTAGAGTGCAAGGAGAACAATGTAGTGCTTCAAAGACACTAGGATTTCAGGTAAACATCAAGCAAAAATAAATCTAAATAACACACGCATGCACACACACGCGCGCGCACACACACACACACACACACACACACACACACACACACACACACACACACACACACACACACACACACACACACACACACACACACACACAACAAGTACTTTGGAGGCTTGCTGACTCAAACTGCAGTGCCTCTGAGGCCCCCTCTACCTTACTGTTATCGGTAAGCTAAGCTGATAGAGTAATTCAGCCCACCTTAATGGAACATTAGATTAGCATATCCTTCTTATTCCATTCGATTGAACTCCGTGGCTCCCCTGATCCGCATGGGCTTGTTGACTGACATTACTGGAACAGCTTAGCTTTGCTCACTTTACTCCTATCCTTTTCCAACTGTTATTTGGCACCCATTTTCTGACCTGTCGGTACAGGGACTCTGCATTCAGGCTGCTTGCATGGATGTGAACTTGTAGCCATGTCTTTGAAACTGAAAAAGACATTGTCACTGAAAAGGGATCTTTACCTTTTAATACTGGTTTACCTATTTAGACCTAGCTGGAACACAACCGATTTTAACCACTTTAACCATTATTTTATGCTTTATCTACTAGTGAGATGCCTCAGGGCGACATGCGACCTTGCCCTTTATGTATATCGGACCAGTTACCCATAAATGGAGACCCCTGCATGATAGTCAACAATGTTATGTCACAACAAAATCCCTTTTATTCCTATATATGGAGATTTCTGATGTCATCAATCCCAGACCCTAACTGTCCAAAAGCCTGCTTTACTGTGATTTACACCCTACCTTACCCGAAAATGTTAATATTAAGTCCATATATGTATATTGATATATATTAATAAAGGATAAAATAAATAACATTTCCATATACAGTATGGACATTCCCAGATGATGCCCTGTTAGGGTACCCCCATGCCCATATATGGAGATCCCCAGGCATCAAACCCAGGCCCTAACTCGCCAAGGCCCTGCTTGGCTTTACTAATTAACATACGTTTTATGCCGATGTATGGAGATCATCAATATTAAGGACATAATAGGAATGCCCATATTTGGTAATGCCCATATATGCATGGGCAATTGGGCATGTTTTGACATAACATTGTTGACTATCATGCAGGGGTCTCCATATATGGGTTACTTGTCCGATATACATCACTGGCCATGTGGCCAAGAATTGGCGCGAGGGTCTATTATTCTATAATATAATACAATACAATATAATCTATCTATAAATGCGAGAAGTCTCTGCGTGTCTGTCTGTCTGTCTGTATGTCTGTAATCCGCGTATCTCGAGAACTGTTCGTCCCACCGGCTTCAGATTCGGCACGCGCATTCCCCGCCGCGGCACGGAGTGCAGTGCCGGGTCTCGACCCGACCCGACGCGCGGTTTTCCCGAACCGGCGCGAAACGTTCGGAATCTCCTTATGCGGGGTTGATTGTTGACATCAGGCTGTTCCGGAGGAAATCGGCGAAAGCTCTGACTCATTGTGACATCACTTCATAAAAGGCTCTGACATCACGTACGCCACATGAGTCAACAAAAAATCTCTGTGAGTGTGTATGTATGTATGTAATCCGCGTATCTCGAGAAGGTTTTCCCGAACCGGCGCGAAACGTTCGGAATCTCCTTATGTGGGGTTGATTGTTGACATCAGGCTGTTCCGGAGGAAATCGGCGAAAGCTCTGACTCATTGTGACATCACTTCATAAAAGGCTCTGACATCACGTACGCCACATGAGTCAACAAAAAATCTCTGTGAGTGTGTATGTATGTATGTAATCCCCGTATCTCGAGAACCGTTCGTCCCACGGGCACGCGCGTTCTCCATATATGGGCGTTTGTCCCACGGGCACGCGCGTTCTCCATATATGGGCATAAAATGAATGCCCCCATATATGGGCATAAAATGGATTGCAGACAGACAGATACAGATATCTCCATATATGGACATAAATGGACAGAGGCAAACAGATGGTCAAAGATCTCCATATATGGGCATAAAATGGACGCAGACAGACAGATACAGATATCTCCATATATGGGCATAAATGGACACAGGCAAACAGATGTTCAAAACGGGTCCTATGACAACAGGTATAATGAGGTTTGCATTAAAGGGGGAACCGGCACTGTGTCTGCAACACAGTTGGAGGCACAGACAGATACTCCATATATGGGCATAAAATGGACGCAGATAGACAGATATCTCCATATATGGGCATAAAATGGACCCAGAACTATAACTGCAGTGATCTCCATATATGGACATAAAATGGACGCCGACAGACAGACAGACAGATACAGATATCTCCATATATGGGCATAAATGGACACAGGCAGACAGATGGTCAAAACGGGTCCTATGAAAACAGGTATAATGGGGTTTGCATTAAAGGGCGGGGCATTCATTCCCTATTTACATTGTTCCGAGTTGGCCAGGTCGCCGACTAGACGCTGCGGGCGGCCCAGCTTCTAGTATAATATAATATAATATAATATAATCTATCTATAAATGCGAGAAGTCTCTGCGTGTGTGTCTGTCTGTCTGTCTGTCTGTGTGTGTGTCTGTAATCCGCGTATCTCGAGAACCGTTCGTCCCACCGGCTTCAGATTCGGCACGCGCGTTCCCCGCCGCGGCACGGAGTGCAGTGCCGGGTCTCGACCCGACCCGACGCGCGGTTTTCCCGAACCGGCGCGAAACGTTCGGAATCTCCTTATGCGGGGTTGATTGTTGACATCAGGCTGTTCCGGAGGAAATCGGCGAAAGCTCTGACTCATTGTGACATCACTTCATAAAAGGCTCTGACATCACGTACGCCACATGAGTCAACAAAAAATCTCTGTGAGTGTGTGTGTATGTATGTATGTAATCCGCGTATCTCGAGAACCGTTCGTCCCACGGGCACGCGCGTTCTCCATATATGGGCATAAAATGAATGCCCCATATATGGGCATAAAATGGATTGCAGACAGACAGATACAGATATCTCCATATATGGACATAAATGGACAGAGGCAAACAGATGGTCAAAGATCTCCATATATGGGCATAAAATGGACGCAGACAGACAGATACAGATATCTCCATATATGGGCATAAATGGACACAGGCAAACAGATGTTCAAAACGGGTCCTATGACAACAGGTATAATGAGGTTTGCATTAAAGGGGGAACCGGCACTGTGTCTGCAACACAGTTGGAGGCACAGACAGATACTCCATATATGGGCATAAAATGGACGCAGATAGACAGATATCTCCATATCTGGGCATAAAATGGACCCAGAACTATAACTGCAGTGATCTCCATATATGGACATAAAATGGACGCCGACAGACATACAGACAGATACAGATATCTCCATATATGGGCATAAATGGACACAGGCAGACAGATGGTCAAAACGGGTCCTAAAGGGCGGGGCATTCATTCCCTATTTACATTGTTCCGAGTTGGCCAGGTCGCCGACTAGACGCTGGGCCGCCCGGCCCAGCTTCTAGTATAATATAATATAATATAATAAACATAACAAACATTAAAAAGCATTTAAAAGGTAATCATGGGGATAATAAAAAGTCCTTTGCATAGGCCCAAGGAACTAATTGGTTATCCAAGGTCTAGCGGCTGGCCATTGAATTAAAACGTCTTATAGTGGAGGGAATAAAAGTGTTCTTAAAACGATTATTGTTGCAGGGCCATGAACGGAACATGTCCTTATACCTGCTTTTCTGGCCTTGTAGGATGTTGTAGAGAGGATAACTCACATTGCTTATTATGGCCCTGCTCTTGTTGTTTGTACATCTCTCCACAACCGATTCCAGTGAGTCCGGCCTCTCACCCAGTACGGAGCCAGCCTTCTTCACCAGCTTGTTCAGCCGCTTAGCATCCTTGTCCATCAGGCTGCCTCCCCAGCAGATGTTTGTTCCCTATGGAGAAATGATTGGCTTCCGAAAACTAAAAAAATATCCATGAACTCATGTATCCATGGAGTGAGTAATCGATAGATAAACATTCTTATTATACAGAAACTTATAAAAAGCCTGTTTTCCTACTCTTACACATATTGTGTTTTATATTTGTGATGATATTGTGTGTTTTATATGTTCAGTGGTTGACACTGGCAAGTACAAGTCATGTTCTACTTCCCCAAATGTCATTTGCCGGAAAGGAAATCGCCCATTATAAAATTATAGGTAAAAGTTTAATTATACCGTTCAATTTAACACTTATTTCTTTACTTTCTGGGGCTGTGCGATAAAAAATGTCATCCCTCAATTTTTATCCAAATAACTACATAGCTATTATATGGGTTCACACTTTTTTTATATTTTTGTGTGTAGCAATAGTGAAAACAGCACATAATTAAAAGTGCTCTTATTTTACATTCCACAGACCGGAAGACAGAGCACGTTCAGGTGTTTGGACATCTCGTGTTGTGTTTATAGACGGTTGCGTCACCTCTCAAACGAGCACTTGCCCGGTCGGGCAACCTGAAAGCAAACTTCACCTGCCCAAAAGTTTTATTTAAACAAGCCTTAGTGGCAATGCCTGTATGTTGATGATGAATTGAATACATACGTAGGACCCCAATGGAAACAATACCGCAAGGACATTTTTGGTGTAATGCTTTTAGACCAATTTCTGTCTAATAAAATATTCAATCAATCAATCAATCAATCAATCAATGTTGATAATGCATTTTAGACGTTGGCTTCAAAAAACTGTCGCCCAAATGATCCATTAGTCATAGGTTTCTTCTCAGTCCATTGAAGGACATGTGGTTTAGAAGACTGCATTATCTAGTCTGATGGTGAATCCAGTGAAAAGCTATGAAGTGTGATATTTTATTGCTCTCTCTCTCTCTCAGACACCCACACGTTGCCCATGCGATTGAGCTCGTAAACTGCACGGAGGCATGAAAATGCAGCGTCGCACTAATGAACTACCAGGCATCCATGCATGAAAGAGATTAAAACAGGTTCTGCTTTTAGACAACATTTTATGGATAGAACATGAAAGTTGCGTTCTGCGGAAAGCAGAAGACCTTGAGACTGAGATATTTATTTTTTCTGTGTGCTAGGCCTTTTATTGTTTGTTTGATCCCTACAAATATACAGACACGATTGTGTTCTTTCAATAAAAAAAACATAAATAAAATATAGAAAGGGCAATTTGAGATTGAAGAATGAACAGGGTGAATAAAGGAGAGAGAGAGAGAGAGAGAGAGAGAGAGAGAGAGAGAGAGAGAGAGAGAGAGAGAGAGAGAGAGAGAGAGAGAGAGAGCGCATTAAAGGACAAATGAAAGATCATATTAACAGGCATGGCTGGGGGATATAAAACACTTTTACTGCACAAAGCAATCATTTGGTTGTTAACCCATGACTCTAAAATGATTTCCATTGACACAAACGCTCAATACTCCACCCTGAAGTTGTAGTAAAACACATCTGTTCTCTTGTCTACATGCCATTTGAAATTAAGATGATGCACAACGCACAAACAAAACACAAACAACATCAACATGCATTCACGTTGAATTAGCTGCATTGTAGCCATTTACTGTCTAGTATACTTAGCAATAGTGATTTACAAGCAGTGAGTGGTCAGGAAACCTCTGTTGTTCACTTTGGCTGTTGCAGGGCTCAAACTAGTGAACTTGTACAGTACTGGTGATATTGTATCTGTACCAACCAGAGCAGCCTGCCCAGATTCCCTGACGTGTAGAAAATGCTTGCCAATTAAAATTCATACAATAGAACGGTTCCAAAATCAGAGTCTATTCATAGACTAGGACCAATCATTACAGTTTGCCATGGCCTTCTAGTGTAACGTACCCTTAACTTTCATTTTTAACACTCACCTACCCCCCTTTTGTCTTTTTTTGTTGTTGTTGAGAAATAAATTGTTAAAGGCAAAGCAACAAAATGTGTCTATTGACAATCCACTGAGTATCAATAGTGACTAAGCACTAAGAAACTACTATGACTGATGATCAACATTAGCAGCCTACCAACATCCTGTTTGCAGGCTGCCAACATTGGGTGACAAACATCCCATTGGCAGAAAGTATCGACTAACATTCTACTGATGCAACATTGTGATGAGCAATGCAATTACCTAATGTTCCGCTGAAAGTCCAATATCTGCTTAACAAACTTGATGTCAATCTACCAACTGTGTGTGTGTGTGTGTGTGTGTGTGTGTGTGTGTGTGTGTGTGTGTGTGTGTGTGTGTGTGTGTGTGTGTGTGTGTGTGTGTGTGTGTGTGTGTGTGTGTGTGTGTGGGCGGGTGTGTGTGTGTGTGTGTGTGGGTGGGTGTGTCCTGGCAATCAGAGGATTGATTAGTTACTGAACATTATAAGAAGATTCTGCTGACAGCGCACACACATGGTGCTGACATTCACCCACCTCAGGAGCATAACAGTTAACACAATGCTCAGACAGTAGTTCTTATTCTGTCTCTCTCTCTGCTGATAATCTACCCCACCGTGCTGGGAAATGAAGCGCTAAGTCCGATTTATCCGCCTGCATGCCGGACCTATGTGCACGGACGCACACGGCGGGGAGCCCCTGACACCTGCAGAGGGTCAAAGAATAGCTTTGTTTCCGCAAAAAAATATTATGAAGCATGTAGCAGGTGCCTGGGACAAAACACCAGAACAAGTGAGTTTTTTAGGTGGTTGACTGCGGAGTCTAAACAAGCCGTGTAATTGGCGGGTGGCACATCCGCCGACAAAGATCCCCTCGCCTGTGAGATGCCCGCAAGGGCCGGAGCTTTACACATGAACCATTACACATTGAACCAAAGCTCTGCGGCGTGTTGTGAGCTAGTAGATCTGCTATTTTTTGATAAAGAGAAAAAAAGCACAGAAAAAAGTACAAGAATAGAGGGTTTAAGTGCTTAAAGTCCTCAGTGTTGGGTTATCCATTTATTTCAGAGAGTGTACAAATGTTACCTTACAGTCTATGACATTTGTGCATTGAGTTAGATTAACAGAATTTTACAACATACACCAGCAATATTAGATGGACCTACAGGCACAGAAGTAGAAGGGGAGACGTTGCGGGAAGAGAGGAGTGGAGCCCATGCAGTGAAAGCTGGCTGCGTGCTGACTGATCTGTCTGTCTGTCTGTCCGTCTATGTGTCTGTCTGTCTCTCTCTCAGTCCTTGTCTTCTCTCTGAGGCGTTTTATTCATAGTTGGTTGTCTTTGCCTTCATCCTCTGTGCAGTTCTTATCAGCTCTTCAGATTATTCATAATATGTCTTCTCTTGTACCCGTTTCCCCCAGCCATTTGTCTCTCTCACTCGCTCTCACTCTCTCTGGTGCATAATAATGGCAAGCCAACTAATGGAGAATTAGTGTCTTGATGATACCGTATGAATATGAATGTCTTGTTATGGCAGGGAGTTGGTATGGGGAACTGGTAAAGATGATAGTATTGAAAACGTTGACGGTTTTCTCATCACTATAGTACATTTTTCATCTTTTTTTGTTTTAGCTCTCTGGTCTGTCTCTGGGGTGTGGACATCTGGGGTAAAGACCATTACAGTGGTTCATCCAACATACTCTTTCCCCTTCTTTTGCTTCTAGATTATTTCTACTGTAGGTCAACAGTACATTATATCAACCAATTTACTTGGAAGCACAGTGATGTTGAAGTACAGTGCAGTCAAATTGAAGTGATGTAGATCTAGAGTGCTAGCTGTGTGCTCCATCCTCTCATCACAAGGCCTGGCGTTCTTCTAACTTGCCCGCCTGCCTCAAGTCTCCTCTCATCTCCTTCTGTGTGTCTCCGTTTGTCCTCCTTCCAATTTCTCGTTTCTCTTCATCTCAGACCAGCTGTTCAACCTCATGCCTTCTCCTCTTCCTCCAAAGCACATAAAACTGCATCCTTACAGGTACATTTTTACTCTCATGAGTAACACCAGTGACTCCATCCATTCTCCCTCCGTACCGCCCTGTACTCACTTTCCCTCTCTTTGCCACTGTGATCTGAGCAGTAAAATATGGCCCGCATAATATAAATATTGCTCACTTATGCTGCATTTATCTTTACCAAGCTACTCAAACAGTCTTCCATCCAGAGTAATAGTTCATCATTTTCCTGAATCCTATCATTGTTTGGCCAGACTCTCCCACACATTTTTGAAGACTTCATCATGCACAAGTCGTTACTGTCGGATGACACCAAAGTGTCACATATGATTCAGTCACATTATTGTTAAAGTGGAAACTTAATTCCATATTTTATAGGCACATTGGATTTTCAACATGCCTTTATATGAGGCTCTGTAGGAAGCAAATGGGTTGGGTCTGTGTGTGTATGTGTGCGTGCGTGGTGTGGCGTGTTTGTGTGTGTGTGTGTGTGTGTGTGTGTGTGTGTGTGTGTGTGTGTGTGTGTGTGTGTGTGTGTGTGTGTGTGTGTGTGTGTGTGTGTGTGTGTGTGTGTGTGTGTGTGTGTGTGTGTGTGCGTGCGCGCGCGTCTGTGTGTTAATTCGGGCCGACCTACGGTCACGAACATCTTTATCTGTCAGGCAGGTCTGAGAAATAGGTATTCTCTGTGTGTTCTGGAGATGGTATGCATCAGCTTCCCTGATTGGCCAGCCCAAACTGCCAGCTTCGGGGATTGGTGGATTGGCTTTGCCTCATGTCATGTTTGTGCCACTAAGCCAATATAAGTCCCTGATTGGCTAACCTGACCCGTCCGCCGAACTGATTGGCAGAATTTCGCATAATGATTGTGCATCAATGCTGTACGAATGGTACGACTTGCATCATTCCTGACATGCATGGCTCCTAATAGCCCCCCAAAGACCCCAAAATACAATTAGTCATAGTCTAATATTGGAATATTTCACTGGTGTTTGGATCGGGCTGAATCCTTGACCAAAAAAGTCTGAGATCAACATGGAGTTATACCCTTGTTGGGGAAGCCATAGCACAGACTGAGAGAGAGAGGCTGTCTGGTAATCAGAAGGTCACTGGTTCGCCTCCCTATTTGCCCATATCTACATGTTGAAGTGTTCCATGAGCAAGACACTAACAGCTCCCTCCCCGAGCATTTGTCACGACCATCTGAGCAGCCATCAGCTGGGTGAGGTTGAAACAGAATTTCACCCTGCAGGATTAACACTTTGACTGCCAGACCCCCCCCGGCCCCCCACCCTGACCAATGCCACCATTAGGTGCCATTCATTCTGCCCCGATTCCAGGGAATATATTGAAAATGATCCGATATTCACATCGGAACAAAAATGGGAGGTTTGGTAAAAGAGGATTTTTTTTTTTACCAAAAAAATTTTGGAGTGATTTCGGTGAGCGGTTTTGGAGATAGGTGCTCGAGAGTGCGCACTGCGCAAACCAGTCAATAACCTCAGAAATCTAGATTCTGAGATATTTGAGTTCAAAGAAAAAAAACTTTAGGAAGCCATAGCGACAAATTGGTAAATGGTAACGGAACACAAGTACCCTTGACAGAAAGAATGTGAAACCAGCTTTCATTCTCTGCAAAAAAAGTTTAAAAAATATTGTACCATCGTCTAGTTTCAAGGGGGCAAAGTGAAAAAGTATGGAATGACTCAGAAGGTGGAAGTTGTCTTACAGTTTGATAGAACTATGCACTGTGAATTCACTGTGTTTTTACCTGGTCTAGAAGGTCAGGAAGACAAAAAGTCAGAAAAGCGATGTCAACCTTTTATATTTTATGGCAACATCGAACCCTAACCCTGGTGAGTACCTCACACATCCAGCATGAACATATTTATGTTCAACAATATTTACAAATATAAAAAAAAAAAAAAAAAAAATCACAAATATGACTTCACAAAAGTAAAATAAAATAAATGTGCAGCAAGTAAAGAATAAATAAAAGAATATAAAAGTCAAAATAAAGTACTGTATTCTAAGGCAGGCAGCACAACAATGTCTATTTGTAGTTGGCCACTAGATGGTACGGTTCACCCTGTGTGTGTGTGTGTGTGTGTGTGTGTGTGTGTGTGTGTGTGTGTGTGTGTGTGTGTGTGTGTGTGTGTGTGTGTGTGTGTGTGTGTGTGTGTGTGTGTGTGTGTGTGTGTGTGTGCGTGTGTGTGTGTGTTCATTGTTCTGGGAAACGAGGAAGAGAAGTCCCAGAAGTTCTTCAGCTCCCATAGAGTGACATTGGTCCAGGAAGCGAACCTTACAGTGACCTGACCTGACTCCTCCGCTATTGCTATCTCCGCCATCATACTGTCCTCTGCGTTGTCATTGGTCTGGTTGCAGATCGTCTCCAGCAGCTCATGGCGTAGCAGGGAATGGGTAGACTGTGGGATCCCATCCTTCCTCCATCCAGTCAGACTCCACGGGCCCTGTATATGATAGAAGAAAAAAAAATACTAAATGATACGTCTGTATACGTCTGAAAACAGCAGATCTACAAGCACACAACGCCTCGCACCGCGAGGCGTTGTGTGCTTGTAGATCGGCTGTTTTCACTAGTCTAAATAATTTCAAATGTATGTATATATACGTGGCCACTGAATTCTATGGGCTCTGCTTTGATACAAATCTACAGCTATGCCTGTCTATTGGCTCTGCTGGCAGAGCCTATAGACTGACATAACTACTGTAGATTTGTAGATCGATTTGATAGGTTATTATGTCACACACACACACACACACACACACACACACACACACACACACACACACACACACACACACACACACACAGATTGTATTACTAAACTATCTATCTAGGTATACACACACGATAAAAAACTAAACTATAAAGAAATGTATTCTTACTGGAAGAAGTTGGTGGAACTTACAGCTACTACAAACCATGGATTGACATCTAGACCTACTGCACATACAGTATGAAACAGAGCTGATACCTTTATGTAGGAAAATAATGCTGCTATTTGTACCCTGTATATATATAAAATGTCACAATGCGACATAGCTCTGTTTGAACAATGCTGTACCCCCTCCAACTGTATATATGTTCCCCATTTTCAACTGTTTTTTTTATTGTATTTGTTATACTTGCTTTGGCAATGTAAACGTATGTTTTCTCATGCCAATAAAGCTCCTTTGAATTGAATTGAATTGTATAATGAAACCAAATGCACCCTACGTGAAAAAAAAACAATAGCAGGTCAGGCTTATTGATTGATTGAAGAATGTATTACAAGCTTGCATTAGAAAGAAGTAGGCTACATATTCATGGCTTATTTCAACAGGAACCACACTTTATGCATCTCAGTGGTGTGTTCTAGACGATCACCCACTATTCGTTTGGCCAGGGCAGACGCTATTGTGCATAATCCCTATCAAATACGCTACTTTGAAAGGTTCAAGAGGGCAGACGCTATTCATATTTTATTTTTCCTCCATCACGGAGGTATAGAGGCCAGCGGCTGGCGGCGCCCTGCCCTGCCCGCGAGGGTGTCACAAGTCGGCCAAGTCCGACAGCAGACCCCGTATACGTGCGTTACCGTTACAGGTAGACCACAGCACTGATCTCATATAACATTGAAAGACAGACGTATAGAACAAAGTGAAACAGAGAACATAAAGTTTGTAACGCTTACCGGGTTCGCAGTGCATCCTACAGGACGCGGGGAGAAACGGCAGCAATCGGTGCTCTGCCTTCTGGCCGCCAGATCCAAAATCGAGGCCGTGGATCCTACCAGCCGAGGCCTTCGATGAACCGATCGCCCGTAGGAGCTCTTCTCGCCGCCAGATCCAAAATCGAGGCAGTGGATGTAGCAGCAGAGGCCCTCGCTAGTCGCTGATGAACCGATCGTGGAAGAGCGCCGGCCACCGCCGTTGACTGCGGGCTTGGTGTCCAGAGTCAGACTGTCCACGGGGCATGGCGCGGGGGGGTGTCGCTCTCCATTCCGACATGTCGCCACTCCGCTGACCCGGCGCGGGGAGAGACCACGGGATGCGGGGCATGATTCGGCTGCCTATCTCTCTAAATAATACTAAATCTAATGATTTTATAACTAAATTCTCTGCTGCTTCTGATTCTCGCTCTTTCTCTCAATATATCTCTCTCTCCCTCTGATTGCTGTGTCCGGTGAAGTCACTGAACTCTTGTTGTGTGTATAATGGGCCTCTAGACCCTTGTTTCTGGGGGGAACCGGCCAACCAGCATGCTTGAATTTGGTCAAATGAGCGTGTGATGTCATGCAGGGGCGTCAATTGGGTATGGCAGGGGTATGCAGCTGCCATACCTTGACAGGGGGAAATAATAAAAATGTACTTTTCATCGTGCCTGTTGCTAAGGTATGGCAACATGACTGGTGTCTTCACCAGACACCAGTCATGTTGCCATACCTTAGCTTGTTCTGAACTGACGCCACTGAATTGTCATGCATGACGACCGTCCCATCGTCCAAAAGGGCTGTATCTTGGTTACCGCATAGATCCAACACTGTACTACTGTAATATGAAAAAAAGGGTCGGGCGGTATATCCCTCCCTACTTTTTAATTGGCAAGATTGCGCAGGAAGTGGCGGGCGGTATATCCCTCCCGTGGCAGTCAAACTGTTAACAAAGGTCTCCTCTTAAAATAAGATGATAGAAGCAGCCTGTCAGGATAAGCTGTAGCTCGTCCCAATTAACCCTCCTCATTAGCTCTCTCTCCTAAGGTGTTGGGTTCATTAGATGGAGAGAGAGGAGTTGTTAGACGGTTCAGTCTGGAGAAATTCCAAAGTGTTATGAGAAACTTTGGACTTTGTTTTGAAAAAGAAATAAAGAACTTATCTTACATATTCTACTGAGAAGGAGGTGGACAGTTACAGCAGCTTTAGGTTTTAGTCATCTGAGATATCGCGATGGTATCTCTGAAACTCCTGCCCTGCAAAACCTTTAATAATGTAAATTTTAACGCTGAATGTCAATTAATTTGGTGCCATGGTGCCAACACCATGGGCCCATTTTCACACTCTGAGAGTTTAATTATGCTAAAACCTTTTTCAGCCCTGTTTGAGTTGGATTCTTATTGGAGCGGTGAAAGCGCTCCCAATAGACAGGTATGTCCGTGGGTATGTCCGTGGGTGGGTGGCTGGGTGGCTGGCTGGCTGGCTGGCTGGCTGGCTGGCTGGCTGGCCGTGTCCGTAGCCTGGCAATACCTTGAGTGGCCACACACAACACACTAGTTAAAGGAGGGGCGCTGTTTTGTGCAGGCCAGACACACTCACCACTCACTCACTCACAGGCACAGTTTACAGTTTACAGTTTAGGCATTTAGCAACACACACAGGGTATAGCTGCTCAGATTCACCGCTCCACTTCGAACCGAGGTTTGATTTTTTTATTACAGAAAAGTCATTGTTAGGTCTACCAAGAGTGCTGCTTTTGTAAATCCTCAGGGTCAGTTTATCTATTTCTAAATCTGAAAATGCACGAGTCTCCATTTGGTTAAGGCGGTGTACCGTAATATGCTCTCTTTGTTTCCTAGTAGTTTTTTTATCTATATGTTTTAACTCTTATCTCCCTTCGTCATGCCTCACTGCAGGCTCTTATATAAATTAGTAGGAAGGGACATATAAGGGGAGAAAATGTCATCAGTGATTCAGCTAATGTGTTCTCTGGCTCACCAGCCACCGCTCAAATCACTTGTTAAGTGGCCACGGATCCAAGGACATGAGAAGATTATATTCCAGGCTCATCTCTCTCTCTCTCTCTCTCTCTCTCTCCCTCTCTCTCTCTCTCTCCCTCTCTCTCTCTCTCTCTCGCTCTCATTCTCCTTCCTTATGTATTTCATTCTCTTTTCCTCATCCAGTCTCTGCTCTCTCTATGCCGATATAATTCAATATTTCTTCAAGGTGCTTATTCAAGTTCAAGTACAATACAGCTGGTAGTAATATTGCTGGTATTGAAATACTTGAAATACCAATACCATTCACAAAAGACAAACAAGAAAGTCAACATTTAAGGATAGGAGCTTTAACATCCTACAATGCATGATTGAGAAATTAACTGTTGCATAGCCCTTGTGTCATCATGCACAATGATGTGCTATGAATATCTGCAGATTCTGCATAAACATATTTAAATTAGCACCCTATCATCTGTGGTAGGGATGCACGATATGAACCAAATTTCATATCTCGATATTTATGCCAAATATTTTGATATCCATAAGATATACGATATTACCGTACACAATTCATATTCAATATTTTAAGTGTTGCAACATGACAATTAAGCATTATTCAAAAAACAGCATAATAATAAGTCAATATCACTCTTGATTTTAAGTGCTATTGGGTTCCCACACTTATTTTTATATTCTAAGTGTAGCAAATTAAAGGCAACGATATGTGCGATATGGCCAACGATATGGACAATATGTTGCCCAGGGCGATATACGTGATATCGTTGCCTTTCGCGATACTGATATTGCACATGCACATGGTCACAGACAGTGTTGCAAATGATAAATGATAAATGAACACAGCATTTTACTGTGTAGTGTTCAAAAATACAGGTACAGTGCGCTCAGAAACAGTATTGTGATAAGTATCAACATCAGATCAATGCATGTACTAGTGTAGCACTCTGCCTGTTTGGTCCAAAGAGTTGAGTGAGCAGGATGCCTACTTTTGTGTGGTGTGAAAGAGGCTTGCAGTGCTCATTCCTTTGTTACCATGACAATATTCAGTTTCTATTGGAAACCGCTAGTAATTGCAGGTCACTCTCACAGCCTTGTGCCAAGTATTGTGCCCAGGTCACTTGAGAAGGTGTGTATGACAGTGGTTCATTTTCCATGTCAAGGACCCTCAAATGAATGAATGTGTTTGGCTGCCGAACCCATATTCTGTGTCAGGGACCCCCATGCAAGATGTGCGTTGCCTAATGTATAGGGTTAAATAAGTTCAGGTTGTATGTAATGACTCTGTGTGAGTGTGTGTGTGTGAGTGAGTGTGTGTGTATGCCATTGTAAATAAGACATAAATAGGCAATGGGCTCATACAACTTCAAACAGATTTAGCAATGTACTACTTCCTTAGCCATGTTTGGTAGCTTGCTATGCATGAGAGATGACTTGAGTAAGTGTAATTGTGTGTGTGTGTGCGCGCGCGCGCGCGTGTGTGTGTGGGTGTGTGTGTGTGTACACGCATGCGTGCATGTGTTTGTCTAAGTGAATAGATAGGGAGCGTGAGGTTCCACCCCATGAGAACCTAATCAGATGAATAATGGAGGAGCTGCTTGGTCTTTCAGTATGTTGCAAAGATGAAAAGCCTCTATACTGTAACACTCCCTTATGGATACAGAGGAAGTGTGTGTGTGTGTGTGTGTGTGTGTGTGTGTGTGTGTGTGTGTGTGTGTGTGTGTGTGTGTGTGTGTGTGTGTGTGTGTGTGTGTGTGTGTGTGTGTAGGTGTGTGTGTGTGTGTGTGTGTGTGTGTGTGTGTGTGTGTGTGTGTGTGTGTGTGTGTGTGTGTGTGTGTGTGCGCGCGTGCGTTTGTGCGCGAGTGTTGTGGGAGGAGCCTTCCTTACAAAAAATGCAAAAAATCATATTGAGCTGAGGTGCCTGTACAACGCACAGAGCCAAACGTTATTTCTCTTAGAGCCATTGGTGGCTCTACAAATGGGACAAATGCCACTATTTGTTGCAGAAACACAATGTATTTTTGTTTCCAAAATTAGTGGGAGGGGCTTATTCTTGACAACAAAAAGCCATAGATCATGATTGAACACAATATCTAATCAACCCTGAATTGGTAATTACATATTGAGGAGCCTCTATACTATAGTGTGCATCTCAAAAATGCTTTTACTTCTACTACAACGAATGCAAAAAGTTTAACCAAGTGTTGTAAAAACGCTCTTTCCCGCTTCCACAGCTACTTATACAGCCATGAGCCATGTAGGCCACCTGGCCTGGCAGAGATATTCTTTCTAGATCCTATATTCATTCTGGCTTTGTTCTATATGGTAATTATATTTTTCGTTTTTATCCACACTGCTTGCAATGTTGCTACCAGCTGTACAGTATAGGCTACTGCAGTGTATGTGTGACAACAAACACCTAGAACCTTTGATGAATATATTGTGGGACAACAACATATTGCTGCTCACGCTCAGCTTGTCTCTCAATTAATAATCCCTGCAGCTGCTCAAGTCTGTTTTTGCCAAGTGATTTTACTGTACTGTAGATTGGTTTTTGTCAAGTTGAACTGCAGCCAAGAAACTTGTACTGTAGCCTATAGGTATTGTGCAGACTGATGTGAAATGAAATCACTTGGCTAGAGTTGATGCTGTAGATTGTTTATTAACAACGTTCACATTGGTAACGTGATTCTAGTCCATACCTGCCAACCCCCCCCCCCCCCCACACACACACACACACACACACACACACACACACACACACAACCCTTTTACCACAGATAATAGTAATAGAGTATTTGCTCCTTACGAGATAAAAGACAAACCTTGCAATTAAAACACGATTCTGTTGTACTTCTCACTCTTGTATTCCACGATGCTGTAATCCCTTCCTTTGTCTTCTCTCCTCTTCTTCTCCACATTTTAATCTCTCCTGTTGGTTTTCCTTTATCTTCTCTCTGCTCCTGTTCTCTCTTCTCCAGTCAGTCTCCTGCAAGTTGGTTTGATCTGGCTGGAGGATGGTTGGCTGACATCCATCTGTCTGTGATCTGTGTGATCATGACTGTTTGATAAACCACACATGTGCTCACATGTGCTTTAATCAGGTGTCCCATCAGTCAAAATCCAGGAGGTTACACAAAATATGTCAGTTTGACAATAAATCCTGTGTACCACACTACATTACGGTATACTGTATGAGGAGATGTGCAAGGAGAGATGGATTGGATAGTGACAGAACAGGGAAATATAAATCCATGTCAAATATACCAAGCAAAACCCTGGGCTCTAGGTCAAGAAGGAGTTACTACAAGTATTAACTGATTAAAATAGAGGTGGCTGCTGGCTGTAAGAGCAGAATCCAATATATTCTACTGAGGAGGAGGAGCGCACTGGCATGTCAACACCCAAGTATGCCAGACCTTGGCATGGAGTCTACATGCATTGCACCTGGAGAGAAGTGAGGAAATCAAGAGTACACTGTGAAATTGTTAACTTACCTCTGCACAGATAGTGTGCGATGGGAGCAGATTGAACCGTTTAGTGTTTACTGTAGGTAAAGGCACCATTTCATGACACTGTTTTCAGTCCATCATATATGGCACAAGGCATACAGAAGAAGCAAATTCGATTTGCCAAAATGTCTCAGTTCTACATGTGGGCAACAGATCTAGATTGCTACCCTCAGTGCCCTCAACATTGTCCAAATTGATTTATAACAAGACAGATTGTTATTTAGCTGACATCTGATTTAAAAGAAAATTTAAAGAAAGACATTTAGATGCTGCATGTGTTGCTTTCTGTTCCAAATATGAAAGCCAAACAATGGGTTCCGCCTCATAGTGTGCAATATGGTGCAGACAGACTTCAAAGTGATCATAGGGATCGCCTCATGTTCATATTTAGAAGAGAGCACCCAGAGCCTCTCTTATCAGAGTTGCTCTACAATGCAGAAGATGTTTTGGAGGAATTCCTCTCTCTCTCTTTGATTGATTGATTGAAGACTTTATTAGAAGTTTAGTTTGCATAGGAAAGGTACAGTTTCATGACGGTACAGTTCACTGGTACAAGGTCTACTAAAAGGAGATCCTAGAAAAGACTAAGCTTATTTCCACAGGAAACCATTTACTGTAAGTATCTCATATAACATTGAATGACAGACAAATAGAACACTCTCTCTCTCTCTCTCTCTCTCTCTCTCTCTCTCTCTCTCTCTCTCTCTCTCTCTCTCTCTCTCTCTCTCTTCCCCTCCCTCCCTTCTCGGTCCCCTTCTCCCTCCCTCCCTATCTTCTCCCTCTTCCCAGGAGTCCAAAAAGTCATTTTGTTGTGTTCTACCATTTTTTCATCTCATTATTGCATTGTAAAACGTTGCATTAGTATTATCATTGTTTACCGTTCCTTATCTTTCGGACTCAAGACAGTTCAGACTGAAATGTGCACAGACATTAAGACTCTGTGAGAGTAGCAGCATATTTCCAGTTGTACATCATCTCTACCACTGTTGGATAAGCTACTTGGAAAGGGCTAATCTACCACTTACTCTACTTTAAATTAAGCGTCACTGCAGTGAAGCTCAACTTACCAAATGACAAAATAAGTTTATTACATCAAAACCATTCTTTTTAACTTCTTTTAACTTTAAACATGTTTGCTGGATGCTTCAATGATCATAGTTAAATTACAGATTTAGCCACAGTAACTGTTCTGGATGTTCTGGTGACTACAGTGTACAGTATGTGGCTCTCTCATAATGTATTTGTTGATACAGATGGTTTGGTTGTTAATGTTTATTATAACAGATATTCCTAAAGAACCCCATTAAGTTGCGTGCCAACCTCTCTTCTACTCTGAGCTATGAGAGACTGGCATGCATTCTGTCATTACTCTCCAGGACAGGGCAGTGGGAGCCTTGCAGCTTTATTCAGAGCTATTTGGATCTTAGACAGATTGTTTTCAGCTGCACCCAACCAGACAGCTGAGAAATAATCAAGGTGAGCTAAAACCCAAAGCCCAAACCATTATTATGGCCACTATAGCCATCATGCTCACGGTCTGCTACTTCCATCTAACAAAACACATTGGAGCACCAAAAATATGAACCAGTGCAACCCTCAAATCACATGTATACACAAATAGGGCAGATTCATTAATTAATGCAGAAGATTTTATTATCCAGATCCAGTATATAATTGAGGTTGTTGTTTCAGGCCGCACATAGCTATCGCTGTGGAGTAGGCCAAAATCAATCCTTCATACACTGTGTGTGTGTGTGTGTGTGTGTGTGTGTGTGTGTGTGTGTGTGTGTGTGTGTGTGTGTGTGTGTGTGTGTGTGTGTGTGTGTGTGTGTGTGTGTGTGTGTGTGTGTGTGTGTGTGTGTGTGTATCATACTGTATAATCCACAATGTTCAGACAAGAGAGAAAGCCGCCACCACTAGGGATGGTATGCTCACTGTTTTTGTCCTCCTTGTCTGACTCTTCAAATACAACAACTTAAGATGTAGTCCCTTGGCTGTCTCTGAGTCTTATTTGGTTATTTTATTTAACAATCTGTCCTGTCTGTGTTCCTATCCTGGATAACAAACTTGCCCATTACTTACTCATCATCTCTGTTTCCTGTACCAACAACATGTCCATTGTTGAAGTCTGCGCCAACACCACTCTCTCACTCACTCTCACTCTGTACCACTTCGTCTAACTCACTCCTGCCTTTCTCCTTTTCTTCTAGGTCAGATCCTACCTGTGGAGCATATCCACTAACCACATGGAACACCACACCTTCAATTTCTAACTTCAGGCTCATCACTCTGTCTGACACACTTTTCACAGCAAACTCCTCCTTCAGGATAACTCCTTCTCCACTTCTCTTCCCATCTACACCATGATAAAACAGCTTGAACCCTGCTCCTAAGCTTCTGGCCTTGCTACCTTTCCACCTGGTCTCTTGGACACACAGAATATCTTTTGCATCACGTCAGCCAACTCTCTAGCTTTTCCTGTCATTGTCCCAACATTCAAAGTCCCTACTCTCAACTCGAGACTCTGGCCTCTCCTCTTCTCTGTCTATTTGATATGGCTTAGGTTTTACATCAGATGCCCTACCTAAACACAACCCTCTGCATTTATCCAGGCTTGGGACAGGCACAAGTAGGACACTGGCTTGTGCCCCCTCGAGGCTGCATTCGAACACACTATCAGTATCATGTAAAATGTTCATTATTTCCATGCCTGAAATCAAATAAATATTCATTTGACATAATGATGTCATGGTGTCCAAGTTCCCTTCAGCAGAGTGGGTCTGACACGTTTGACAGTTCCAACATCGCTGTCTTTGTCGGATTGTTTCTGCCTGCCTTTGCAGAATGCCACCTTCACTCTGAACACTCACTGCCAGTCTACTTTACTTCACACTTAATGTTCAGTAACGGTTAGATCTGTGTTCACATGCTCCCAAACGTACAAGTACGGTATATGCATGCACACGCGCGTGCGTGTGTTTATGTGTGTGTGTATACAGTACACACACACACACACACACACACACACACACACACACACACACACACACACACACACACACACACACACACACACACACACACACACACACACACATATACTGTATATATACTGTATACATATGGAGGTAAAAGGCACTCCTGGGAACTGCAGCAGTACTGTATTTGGCAGCAAAGGTACTTTGGATAGTCCAGGACAACCACCCAAGCTAACCTGACAAGATATATTTTTATTTATATTCTCAAAACTGTCTTTCTCCCACTAGTCGCATCACACTGCTGCTGCAGCCTCGTCAGCAGCAGACTGCCTGGTAACTGCAGTTCCTTCTCCTCTCTTTCCTGTCCAAGCTCATCTGAAATGCAAATAATGCAGACAAGGAACTGTTAAAGCCGCAAGGCGAGCAACAGACCCCTGGGAATCCAGGCTTCTACAGAGGAAAGAGCAGTGGAAATGAAACAATGCAGACACGCACGCGCGCGCACACACACACACACACACACACACACACACACACACACACACACACACACACACACACACACACACACACACACACACACACACACACACACACACACACACACACACATGACAGCAAGCCTCACTTGCACCTATCACCAGAGGTGTAGTTGTCCCGTTTTATAATGAAGAAAACACGGAACTGAAAGTTCCTATGATTGGCTGCGAGTTGCGCTGTTCTGGCACCAGAAGAAACATGTTCTCCATAGGATTCAATTCATTTCCCCCGAACTTTTACATTTGATTTTCTTACCTTAATAAACATTGTCATAAATACTTTATGGTTCCAGTTGCTAGTTTAATGCCTCGTTTCAATCACCATGATATGCGTTTTGTGAAAATATGGTCCAATTTATGTTATATTTGATGTTCTAGCAGGGTATGCTGTAGTTGGTGCTTGTGATCATAGGCTTGTGATGATTCTTCTTCGTGTGCTTTATTTTCGGCAAGCTCAAGACAACGTCCCATGTATCCCTGCGGTTGCACGTGACCATAAGTGGCAGCCAATATCATTCGAGATGGTACCATTTCTACCAATGAACGTTGATTTCTAAAATGATACAACGGCACCCATACAACGGCCAAAAAAGCTTCATTTACGCAGCATAGAAACCAAAGGCTTTCCACTGTCCATATTTCTTTTACAGTCTATGCCTATCACTCAGTGGATAAGCTACACTCTCTTCCATTAGCTAATTCATACTGTAGATGGAAGGAGGCATGAGGAAAAGAGAGTCAGGGAGGAAAGGAGACATTTTAGGGTGTATGGAGTTCCTTCCAGTCTATTCTGTTCTGTCTGTTAGTTAATTTCAGGATTTGTCTGCATGTCTGTATACTGTCGTCCGTCTCCTAAAAAGTAGACCAATCACAGCCCACACTGCTATGTGCATGATGTCACAAAGCCTCCGTCCATAAAGATTACAGGATCATTATTGTAACATTGATAGTCTTCGCATGTAAAAACATTTTTTCTTAGTCACATCAACATCTGTTGCCACTACTTTTGGCCAAAGGAGACTGCCGCCCAGTGGTAAAAGTATCACTACTGCAATAAAAGTAAAAGTCCGGAATTCAAAAGTAAAAGTACAAAAGTATTGGCATCAACAATGTACCAAAAGTAGAAAGTACTCATTATGCAGAATGTCCCATTTCACAAGTTTTCAAATGTATAAAATGTATACAAATCTTTTGAATATAGCAAATCTACAAGCTCACAATGCGCATTTGTAGAACTGCTATTTTCAAACGACCGAAATGTATATACTGTAGGGCTGAAGTGGTTACTCTAAGGCCCACTGTTGTAATATTACAACGTTTGTATTTTATGCAAAAAAAGGTTTAAAGCTGTACTGTGGAAGCTGCTCAACTAGTGGTCAGTAGCGGTATTGCTTTTTCGCCGCGACCACCTCCGCCTCGCCGATACGAATCCATAGAGCCGTCTCCCGTCATTTTTAGACCAGGATTGAGGGAGTAGCATGCAAGATTGCTTCACCAATGTAAACACAGTTGTGAGGGAAGCTATTTTCTGAAGAGACACAAGACTCGCTGTGATTGGCCGGTGGTGTATGATCGGCGCTGTGATTGGCCGGTAGTGTATCATGTGGGAGATGACATAATTTTGCCGGGAAATACAGCCCCTGTCATGGGTATGTAGAAAACATATAAAGAAAAGGCTTTTGGGGCTGAAATTAACGGAGTGGGTGTTCTAAAACTTAAGCGATTTAATAGTTAGGACAATTTTAAGATTTGTTTTATTAAAAAAGTTACATAGTATAACTTTAAATCATTTTATTTTAGCTCCCCCTACCACCTAAACATCACCATTGGATTCTATTGTTTAGTATTACAATGCCATTGGCCACAATATTTGCATATAAATACCCCTCACAGGGGCTGACATTCACACCCGCCACACCCGCTGACATTCCAGAGTTTTGACGAACAACATCTCACTTTTTCATGGAAGCTATTCCTCACTAAAACATAAGTAAAATGCCTGTACTATTTTTTTTGGTGATCATTAGAATGTCTAGAACATGTACATAGTTATTATAGTTATTATTGTGAAAAATATCCCCCATATGTAAATTAGAGCATGATTTATGATTTATGATTTATGGCTATAAAAACTTAAAAAACATTTATTTGAAAAAAACATTACATTTTCCTCTTATTAGGACTCATACAACACCATCTGATTTTTTTCAATTTTTTATTTCAAGTATTTCTATATTTGGGCCTTAGAGGGTTAATGTATGTTTTGTAATAAGAATCTAAATCTACAAAGTAACTTGTAACTAAAGTTTTAAAATAATTGTAGTGGAGTAAAAGTGCAATATTTACCTCTGAGATGTACCTAGTAAAACATCCCTGCTGCCGCCACATCATGGGCATGCCCACAAAGAGTGACAGCTTGTTAGTTTAGATGAATGGTACTGTAATACGGCTTCTCCACTGAACGTCACATTGTGATTTGTGCAGCCACTAACCAACTCAGATGGTAACTTAGTATTGATAGCTAAGGACATGATTAGACTCTAGTCTACATCTTGTTTTTCAGCATTACTGATTTATTTTATATTAAATGCAGTACTACTGTATGTATGATTGCTGAAATCCACAGGAAAACCAATTGGGGAATTGGGTCTGTTCATAGTTTATTATTATGTACCAGATGTCGCAGTCACTCG
Source organism: Nannobrachium achirus (assembly GCF_963921795.1). Taxonomy (NCBI): domain Eukaryota; kingdom Metazoa; phylum Chordata; class Actinopteri; order Myctophiformes; family Myctophidae; genus Nannobrachium; species Nannobrachium achirus. The sequence continues at coordinate 40,940,221 of NC_137818.1, read as the reverse complement.
CTCTCTCACTCTCTCACTCTCTCTTTCTTGTGTGGCCTTGCAGCTCCACTGGTGTCCTCTGTTAGGTGAGTGGGGTTTCCTAGCTGGAGGAATGAGGAGGTGGAATGGAGGACAGAAAGAAAGTCAGTACAGCGACAGATAGAGACAGACGTTACATAGAAAGTGAGAGAATGGATGGAAGGATGGAGGGGGATTTCTTCCCCCTCCATCCTTCCATCCAGTGCAGTAAGGAGTTAAAGTACAAGCGTGAAAGTGGAGAAGACAAAGTCGTGCAGCATGGCCTTTTAAATGCCAGTACACCTTTCTGCATTTCGTTGTAATAAATGTATAAGTAGCAAGATCCCATCACATAAAACCTCTACAATTAATGTTTATCGTCACTGTCGGGCAGAAATCTCAGAGTTTCAAATTTGTATGTTTTTTCACCAAGTATAAAGCCCTGCTTCATCATTCGCACAAAAGTAGTGAAAATAGCCGATCTACAAGCACACAACGCCTCGCAACGCAACGCCTCACACCACAACGCGAGAGTTGGGTAGAGCGTGCTTGTAGATCTGCTGTTTTCACTAGTTTAGTTCATTTTTAAAATGATAAATACAAAACAAACATCTTGGACATACAAGGTTTCCACCCGACAACGACGTTATGATGGTAAATGATTTGAGGTATTGTCAAACACGTCTGTCAGACTCATTTATTCCCATCAGTGATTTGGGTATTATTGAGAACAATAATCAATGTAATTTGATCACAATCCAATCATGCTTTATTATAACTGCCGTTATGAAGAGAATTTGTGGAAATGAATCAAACTTTGATGTAAGCAGAATCTATTATAGACAACCCCCAAAGCCCTATACATTTCCGTAATCACAAGCAATCCCAAAACAATTATTGGATAGCTGTAATTGCTTATTGCCTCTGGAAAGCACGCACCCGAAAGAGAGTTGGGTAGAGCGAGACCAGAGAGAGAGAGCACTAAATGGCATTTATTTTACAGTCTGTGGAACGCACTCATTTCTCACAATGATATGGTAAGATGACAGACATCCTTTTATTCATTTTGGTGGATATTATACTCCTGTAGAGTTTTGAAGCCTCAGTCTACATTTCCCACAGCCAGGAGGGACTAAGCACTAAGCAGTCAAGCTGCTTTGCAGAGAGGAGAAATTGAGAGAAGCAGACAGAGAGCAACAGTTCTGGGGAGCAAGACGCCTTAATATGAATGTAGAGTATCAATTTAAAATGATATCCAATTACAACTACATCCCTACATGGTATTCACATATTTAATTTTGGAAGTTGGAAGAATCAAACACTGCTGACTCAGGCTGCTGAAAATGGCAAAATGTCAACCGATGGAAATGAAATGATGTGCTCCAATTGTTATTTTAATATTAATTCATATTAAGGCGTCTTGCTTGCCTAAACTGTTGAGGCCGTGGCACGTGATTGTGAAGTGCTATTTAACGCTTTCTCTCTCTCGTAAACACACACACACACACACACACACACACACACACACACACACACACACACACACACACACACACACACACAGAACATAAACTCTCTCTTTCTGTCTTGTTCTGCCTCTGCTAGCGTTTTGCTATGTTCAAGGGGTTTATCTCCTCTATTTGACTCCAGTTCATTTGAGCTCATAGGCTCTTTAGATGTTTGTTTTGGATGCCTATAGGATGGGAAGACAAACACAAACCTTCTGACTGGCTGACGAATATAAAATACAATCTAATCAGCCTAATGCACTTGTGAGTGACAAACAAACGGATTACACACACGCACGCACACGCGCGCACACACACCGACACACACAGTTGTGGGAGTAGAGGAGGGGCTCAGCATGCAACCCTGGGGGGCTCCTGTGTTGAAGGTCAGGGGGGCGTCGCTCCTACAGAAAGTCCATGATCCAGGCTAGGGTTGACTCCTATACTGTAGTTCAGGGGTCTTCAACAGGGGGTCCAGGACCCCTAGGGGGTCCTCAGAGTTACTACAGGGGGTCCTTCAAATCTTTGTGTGATAGAAACCTTTTTTTCTCCTTTTTTTTATTAACCCCTTGAACCCTAACGTCCACATTCTGAGAACTTTAGCCAAAAATAGCAGATCTACAAGCTCACAACGCCTCACGCTTGCGAGGCGTTGTGAGCTTGTAGGTCGGCTATTGTTGGCAAAGAGGTTTGGTGTAGAGGGGAAAAAAGAGCAATCTAAGTACAGAGTGAAAGGTCAAGTTTATTAAGTATTGACGGTTCAAGTGATTATATATATATTTGATAACACAAATTGACATGAATACAAAATACATGATTATTGTGCTGTCAAACGATTAAACTACAGTATATGGAATCTGGGGGTCCCTGCTTCATCTCCCTCTCATCTAAGGGGTCCTTCGCCTGAAAACGTTGACCCCTGCTGTAGTTGATTGTGGACCATGGTTGAACACTGAGCCGTAGTGTCTAAACAACCTTCTCGTTAACACTTTACTTAGGATGGGTCTATAATGCATTATAATCACATTTATAATGCATCATAATGCGCTTATAAGAAATTATAACACCTGTTATAAATGTTTATAATCATCTATGACAATTTATAACACTGTTTATAACATATTAAATGCTGGTCGTGGTGCATTATAAGCTGAGAGGAACAGCACATTAGTTCTACTTTAACTTCGCTAGTTATATAAAGTCTCTTTGTTATAAGTTTGCACAGTAATGCACAATTATAAACATTTTTTACAAGAGCATTATACAGTAAGTGCATTATGATGCATTATGATGCATTATAATTGTAGCGGACCCAGCTGTCCATTAAAGGGTGAAGATAAAATACATATTAATCTATGCCATTCCAGCTATTAAAGCGGCATTTGCGTCGTGTCAGTTTGTTCCAAGGTTAGTTTGGCCGTCCATCCTTCCTTTCCTTATAAGCCTTCCGTTCCTTAAAGGGCCATTTCACCTCTGGGACAACCCAGTCTTATTTTATTGTTGTTTGGGACACGATCAACACAATCCTGAGTTATTTTTTGTGTTCAATCTATGTTTTGAGATATTTTAGTATTTCAGCATGTACTAGTGATGCAAAACGCATCATATGATGCAAAACGCATCACTAGTACATGCTGAAATACTAAAATATCTAAAAACACAGATTGAACACAAAAAATAACTCAGGATTGTGTTGATCGTGTCCCAAACAACAATAAAATAAGATCGGGTTGTCCCAGAGGTGAAATGGCCCTTTAAGCCTTGTCCAAACTTTCTGTGTCAAACACATTTTCCTTCAACCTTCACACTCGTCCCATCGTGAGGCAGTATCTGCTCTGCCGAGGCGGCTGTTTTATTACCCAATGCTGCCTGCAGCCCCCATGCTGGGCATCAGAACAACAGATGAACTTGATTCCTTCTAATCAGAGCCAATTCTTTGAGGCTGAAGTTTGTGCAGGAAGGAGTTTCAGGGACAACACATTAAGCGAACATAGAAACCGCAGTTCCGTTACAATAGTGCATTATAAGTGTGATTATAATGCATTATAGAGTCCTGACCTTTAAGTGTTACCTAATGGTTATAATGTGCTGTTCAACTGAGTTTATAATGCATTATGACTAGCACTTATCAATTATGTTACTAAAAGTTATAATACTTCATAAACCTTGTTATACGGTGTTAGGCATAATTACAGTATGTCTTACAGTATAAGTGCATTAAAATGCATTATAATTGTGTTTACAATGCATTATAGACCTGACCTTAATATAAAGTCTTACCACATTCTTGCCTCCAGATGGGTGAGGGCAGTGTGGAGTATTATGGCTAAAGCGTCATCTGTGGATCTGCTTTGCTGGGGGTGCAGAGGGGGTGATAACCTGCTATTGGAGGGTCCTGTGATGCCAGTTATTTAAACCAGTTACCTTGCTTTTTGTAAATGTCTGCAAATGCTCCAGAGAGCTGGGTCGCTCATGCTCTGAACACCAGCCATGGAACCACATCTGTCCCTGCCGCTTTGTGTAAACACCTGCAATGACCCGTGTGCTGTCGCCATCCTATCTTTCTCTCTGTGTGTGTGTGTGTGTGTGTGCGCGCGCGTGTGTGTGCGCGCATGTGTGTTGGGGGCAACTGTTGTTGCCACCAACAACGGTTGCTTATAGTGTGACGCACACACCTCTATTTATAGATCCTGTCATTCTGCTGTGTGTGTATGTGTGTGTGTCATCCACATGCTTATTTGTTGAACCTGTTGACTATATTTCACCCATGATGTCATCCGTGTCTCAATCCCTCCATCTCTTTCTCTCACAATATACAGTATGTCGATCTCGACACCAATTATTAAATAAGTAATCAAACAACTGTTATGAATTTAATAAATGTTTGCGTACATTTTGGTATTGAGTAATAACGTAGATATTATGTACCATTTACAACAGACAAGAGGTTTGGGTTCAGGTAACTAATAATGAGAATTTGCGATCAGCATGTATAGATTAATTGAATAATTGACAGCGATTATGAAAATAATCGTTAGCTTTAACCCTACTGTTGATGGAAATGTCAAATGCCAGTTGATGTTGGCGATGATGCTAAGGATTGGATTAACCTTAATTTATGAAGAAGATAAAAGATCATTCAAGTGGTAATAATGAATAACAGATAAAAACATACATTGTCACTTATTCATTAATGCATAAAACCTTTTGAGGTAAAGCAGCAATTGATTAGGCTCACACACACACTGCAGCACATGCCTGAGAATATCGCAGGCTTGTGCAAAGCATTGACGCACCATGCGTTTGTGACTTATTTTTAGACTGATAAGATACATGCCACTCAGCTACAGTATGCCCTTCATCTGCCAGATCAATGCATGACTGTTTGTTCTTTAACTGCATTCTCTGCGTTTGTAGCCTACTGAGCAACTCTGGGAGACTTAAACTGTGGTTAATAAGGGTTATACAGTACAATTAAACTTGACCTGACTTTGAAGGTAGAGTAACATTTTAGGTGATGCCTATATTTGTCGATAAAAAGGACGCTACTATATGAAGGTATTTGATGATCAGAGATATTTAAGAAAAAGTCCAATAACTGGCTGTTTTTCTCGCCCATTGGATCTATGCCATCTCCAAAGGTGTCTTTTATGTGCAGATGTTGCACAGAGAGCAAAGTGCCCCTGCTGTCATTCAGCTTTCTAAGGCAGTGCAGTGAAGTGCATTGCCTTATGGACAAAGAGAGGAGCAACACAGTAGAGATGAATGCAGCTGTGTGGTGCTGAGGATCAAAAGGCTCTGTATAAAAGTTGGCTTCAGTGAGATTTGAGGGTTCCAAATGTTTCAGACCTGGGGCAGATTCTACAAATGTCAGGCATGCATGACAGGCATGAAAGCCTTTTGAGCCAATACTAAAGACTCATGATAAGACTAAACGTTTTATTTTCCTGGAATGGACAACATGAGGAAACGGTTTCACAATATGAGATTATTGGTCTCACAGCACACGGTTGTATGGACTCCAACTTTTGCACACGGATAGCTCAGATTTCTGCCTATGTTCTTACCTGCTTCCCCTTCCGTTACTGCATGTGTACAGTTGTATAACTTTTTTTTTTGTAGAACCACCGATCCAACCAATATGCCCATATCTCCATGTATATGGATTTCATTATATGGGTATCAGGGATCTCCATATATGGGTAACTGGTCCGACATATATTAATAATGAATTCTGTCCTGTGCTAATTCAATCCTGTGCAACCTCGCTCTCTGCTTTTTGCTCTTAGGCGTCTTACTGTTTTATGTTCTTCTGTACAGTAATGTGATTTTGAGACCTATAGGACCAATCACAGTGATACCACACTAACACATTCACTTCTGCGTAGACAACTGGCAGTGGGTTTAATTGCGCAGATATTATAATTATATAATTATAATTGTGTGTGTGCCGAACACAGAGTTGTAGTTGTTACACACACCCACACCCGCACATAATGTTCATATGTGTGCCAGCCAGACTGTATTGCATTTCCATTAGCCATTCAATGTATAGCCGTGTGACTAACTGCTGCTTTGCATAACATTACATACAGTATGTTTACCTATCGTTCATCACATACTGTACACACAACACACAGATCAGTTTACCTACTGATGCAGTGCTGAAACGGCAATTAGTGAGAGATTTGCCCACTGCTAAGTTAGGAAAAAAAATATTGACAGCATCCTAAATCAATCCACTACACCCATTGAGTGACAGCACTGGATGTTGGCATAATCTACCAGGAAGTAAGGTAAACCCTTGTGATTGGGTATATTTAAGCAGACCAACATTCACTCTTACATGCTGAACATCTCAATGCTAACTCAAATGACAGCTCATCAGTGATCAAACTCCAACCTCCTCCCTATCCTCCTGCTGTATTTGCATTTTAGGTTTTCACTATGTCAGCATGTCACTCATTGCATTGTCATAGCTACTGTATGTTAGGGCTGTAACCGAACGCTCGGAGGTTCGAACATCCGTTTGTTATGTTGGCAATCGAAGTTCTAAATGAATGGTTTCAGTTTTTTTGTTTTCTTTTTAACACGAAAAATAATTATCAGAATGTGATAGGCCTATTCAGAATATCACAGTAGTATGGATAGCCAAGCCAATAAGAATTCAAGAATACCGTTAATAAGTTGTTTTAAAATGCGCCAGAACGGCTTAGAGCGATCAAGGACCGGCCTCCGCTCCAATTCCACTCCTGTAGGGGTCGTGAACCATTACAGCAACTCAATGACACACGCTTGCCGACTGATAGTGCGAGCAGGGCAGACTTTGTTTCTGCTCCGAACAGCGAACACCCATCCACCCACCCAAAGATGAAATAGCCTTTCTCCTATTAAAGCATGAAGCAAAGATGGATTTCATTGCAAACCCCAAAAGGATCCATAATGCAATTTCTGGGTTTGTTACATCGAGACCAGTTCAGCCTGAATGCAACAAGTTCCAACGCAGTCACCAAGTCTAACATCATCCATGCAACTCCGCCATACATTGTCAGAGATGAGCCTGTTCGTCAGGAAACAAACGGCGCAAAGTTTTCTCAGATTGGAATTTCTTAATCAGATACTGTACCATCACCCGTCGAATTGAGCTCAAACACAACTTGCGAGTGTTAGCCTATGTGTTAATGCGTTCACGCATTAACGCGCTTGTAATGGGTAAAAATAGCGCATTTTTGAACACATTTCCTAAATTGTTTTAGCTGGTTAAAGGTATAGTACATTCAATGATCCAATTGTTCGGTTTTTATTAAATTAATTAAACATCGATTTTTCGATGGTCTGTTCGTAAAACCCCCTCAAAGTTCGAATCCCTAAAACAGGGTTAGATTACAGCCCTACTGTATGTATACTATAGTTCATCTTCTTTTAATGAGGAGTGGTTCATACAGTATGTCATGATTATTATCATTATATTCATGTCAACTGTTGCAGTAAAAGAATTACGGTGAGTGCTGGATTAAAAACACACTGTCGAGAAAACACTTTCACAAAACAGTTTCCATTAGAGGTCCTTGTCAGGTGTAAATTATATCTTTAGGCTCTATTTGGGGGGGTTGATCTCAGAGTGTGTCGTGCTTGTACAGATTGTTCTGGAGCATCATGGGAGCAGAGCCACCACCAAATACAATGCAATATCACTGAAATAAATAGTTTTCATCTTGACAAGAGTGTCTGACTTGCTCGTGGTTGTAGTAGATAGATAGATACTGTATAGTAGATAGTAGATACCTTTATTATCCCAAGGGGGAAAATCAGTCACCCAGAGGCAGCAAAGCAGTTTAAGGTTACAAGGTTACAGAGAAGTATGAAAAAAATAATAATAATACTGTTGTGTACAGTGAAAAAAAGAAAGGCACAAAAAGAAGAATATATAAAGCAGTCAACGCTCATACTGTAAGTGTCACATCACAACACAAATAGCAATACTTAAAGTAGGTCTACTGTACCTGCTCTTCTATTGAGAAATGTAGATTACTAGAGGTTCGCGGCGCTATGCGCCGCTCACATCTACGCCCCCTCGCCTCGTTGTTAACGTGAAAAGCTCATTTTTGTAAAAAAAAAAAAAATGTTTTGGGGGGGGGGGGAACTATTGTGGCGGAACTATTGTGCCGCAGCACGTTTCCGGTCGGACATATTTTACGGCCGGACGCACTTTCCGGTTAATAACTCGCGAATTAAAAAGACTAACGTTACGTTGCTGTAATGGGATGTACATACATGAAGATTATGTAAATGTGATCGGGACTCGTGCCTAAATCATGGAATGTACTGGAATGTGGACAGTAGTGCTATTGACTATGCAAACGTGAGTACATCATTTGTTTAGCTAACTGTTAGCCTTGTGTTGACTTTACGTCTGCACGTATGGCGCTGGTGTGACGTGAGGACGTCGGCACGTGTGCCATGTGATCAGTCCTAGCCAATTGGACTGCATCCAGTGGTCGGTCGTTGAATGCACCGCTGCAGCCAGTTTTCGTTTGTATTAGTTAGGATACAGTATGGTCTGGAAGGACCACCACAGCTTGACAAGTGTTACTGAATTAAGTTCAAAACACAATATATCCTCTGCCCAAGCAGGCTTTCTGTCTTAGCTCAGCAGTAGACCAACCACCCAGGGGACCCAGGTTTGAATCCCGGATAGGAAGTAAACATTACGGATAGCTGCTTTAAGTTAACGCTCAGGATTTTGCTGTGTAGTTTACAGCATTTCCATCTCAGCAGCCATCAACAATGACAGATAATACATGAGAGAGAGAGGTTTAACTTTATTATTGCTATTCTGTAAAAGGAGCTCCATTAATCTTCCACATTAGTCGTACTGATTTAAGAGGACGTTTTTTAAATGGAGAAGCCAGGGAGTCAGTGGAGCTTGTAATTGGCTCATAGCATATGCATGTCCTAGTGGGAAATGTAGGAAACAGGCTTTTTATTCATTTAGGCTACAGCAGAGAGCTTTTAAAAACTGATTAAATGTGCCTCCTGCGGTGTAAAATAATGGGTTTTAATCTAACCCAGAGAGAGTGTACAAATGCAACCAAATGGACATGTGTGCACTCTCCTGGCCTTTGATCATGCATTCTACCAAACCAACCCTTCCCTGGTCTATGGTGTTGTGAGCAAGGATTACCAAACTGGCAGTGAACAGATATAACGAGCAAACATTTTTGATCTCAGCTGTTATCTGATCATGGCGATTTCTAACTAGTGTGTGGGTGGCTGGGTGCACCGAGTGACCCATGTGCTGCCTTGCATTCTCCTCTCCCCCACACCTCTTTCTTTTTGAGGCCCTTCCTTATCCTGCGTTACCCTACAGCATACATGGGCAACTGGCGGCCCGGGGGCCACATGCGGCCCCCACCTTCACTTAATGCGGCCCACAGGTTAATACCGGAATACTGATATAGTATTGATTTCAGCTGTTACAATTCCATTTCCAACCATGCAAACATGACTCGCTTTAATTACTTCAGTCTATATTAGACATAGCAGTACTCGTTTTTTTATGTCCAATATATTTGTATTTAAGTTCACAAAGTTAACAAAAGAACACATGAATGCATTTGAAATTAAATAAATGTGTTACCTGTACTTTTCAGGATTCCAATTAAAAAATATCTAAAATGTGGGGGCACGGTGGCCTGTGGTTAGCGCTTCGCCTCACAGCTAGAAGGTCCTGGGTTCGATTCCCGCCAGCTAGAAGGTCCTGGGTTCGATTCCCGCCGGGGGACGCTGTGGGTGCTGGGGGCGTGTTTCTCCCTCCGCGCCATCAGCGCCCACACCCTAGGTGGGGTCGGCGATAGGGCCTTTCTGTGTGGAGTTTGCATGTTCTCCCCGTGTCTCCTAGGGTTGATACCCTCACAAAAACATGCAGTAATCCTGGTCTCAATAATGCCTCCCCCTGGCCAGCCGGGGCGCCTGATGGAGGGGAAAGGGACTGGTTGGAATAACGTGTTCCTTCCACGTGCTACGTCCATCCTGGGGAAATCCCCCCTGTCAGGTGAAAAGAAACAACTTGGACTACTGATGCATTGAAGGAAGCATGAGGTCAGTCCGTTGTCTCCCCAGGCACGGCAGAGGGAGAGCAGAGCCCAGGATTACATAGGCAATTGGCACTGGGTAAAAATGGGTTGCAAAATCGTGGGATAAAAATTATAAATTAAAAAAAAAAAATATCTAAAATGTATTTCGGATTCCAATTCAAAAATAGCAAAAAATAGCAGATCTACAAGCTCAAAACGCGTCGCAGTGCGACACGTTTTGAGCTTATTAGATCTACTATTTTTGCTATTTTTGACTGTATATGCATTGTGGCCCTCTCTAGTGAATGTGAAAATATAGTGGCCCTCGCCATCATCAAAGTTGCCCACCCCTGCCCTACAGTACTGTATGTAGCGATTCATTCGTTGCCATATTACATGCAGAGCAGGGTTATATAATTGGAGTCTTGATTCCTTATGCAACTGTATCTCATGTGCATTAATGAGCCAGCCTCGCACTGAGTAGGAGAGCTAGCGAGTGCTGGGGAATTTAAAGCAACAAACTTAACTCCCCGTAGACCCTCTTCTGTTTGTTCTTCTGCATAAGTGACATGTTTTCACAGAAAAACACAATGCATAATAAAGCAAGACACGCTTTGTACTGTACATGAATATGCATTTTAAGGGCAGACACAGCATAGACCTGGTGCACCCCTATTGACTGATAACGGCGTAGTTTGAGCGTTCCACATGTAAGTGTTTACCATTGCTGTTTACCACACACATGAATTAATGTCTGCAAACTCAGCATGGGGTTTGCATGTTTACCGCAATTACCTCTGATTTGCATTAAAAATGAATCAGGCCTCCGGCGTGCAGGCATATAGTGTATGTAGGCCAGCGTATACAGTGTCAATGGCACAGGGGTGCTTCGTGCATTTTTTGTTCTTGTCTATCTCTGGTGTTGTTACCATATTGTATCTCTTGTCTCTCTTTTTTGTCGCTCTCATTTGATCTCAAAACTCTTCTCATAATCCTGAGTGTTCATTTATCCATTTGAAAGTAACCTTTGTACACTCTCAGAGCTTAATTAACACTTAGCCGCCTGCCGTCTTAATGAATGAAGTCAGATCTAAAAGGGGGAGTTGAAGGAAAAATGTTAGTTAAGGGAAAATCAACCACTGTAAGATCCAGACAGTCGTGAAATATTACATTGAAGTGAAGCGGCAGGATGCAACTGGTTTCTGGAGATACATATCCAGAGAGAGACAGAACAAGGCCTAAATGCAATAGATATACAGTAGATAGCGTTGCTGTTGAGTGTCCAAAACAAAATAGACGATCTAAAAGCTCAAAACGCAATTTTTGATACTTTTGTGTGACACGGTACTATGATGAAGTACGGCATTCATTTACGAATACCGGTAAACATAAAAAAATTAAAATATGGAGATAAAACGTTTCTGCCCGACAAACAATATAGATTGCTTATAGAGTGAGAGAAAAACGATTTTCCTAGAATACAATGCACGCTTACACATTGCTTACAACCAAGCTGTCATGAAAACAACTAAAAGCTGATGTACCTGATTCGCAGGGACAGCGTATTAGAAGACATTACTGTGCGTGTGAGTGCAATATATTGTGCAGGACAGGTGTGCTTGGGCGTGCTCTGGTTGCTTTCCAATTTACATGTGCAGCAGCCAAGCTACCACCAGCTTCAGCCTATATTTAGCTTTCTTTGGATGTGCAGTTGTACACGTGTCTGGTGAAATGCCAGCTCGGTTAGCAGAGGTGTCTATCAGAAAGAGAGAGAGAGAGAGAGAGAGAGAGAGAGAGAGAGAGAGAGAGAGAGAGACATGGCTTCACTAATGAGCAGTGTGGCCTTCCTATAGGACCAGGGGCGTCACAAGGGGGGGAAAAGTGGGACTGAGTTACTAGGGCCCAAGGTGGAGGGGCCTTTATACTTTAGCTATTGAAAAATAGCAGATATAGATCTGCTATTTTTGAAAAGTCGTGAAAATGTGTGCAAATCTTTGAATATAGGCCTATGTATTTTTTAAGCGAACATTTGTAACTCAAATTTTGCTTCTGGGGGTCCCTGGAATAAATAGGCTATTTTGAGATGGGGGTCCGTGGGCAAATACATATCATTTTGGACCTCATGTAAAGATTTTTCCAAAATAGTAGATCTACAAGCTCGCAACGCGGCACCGTGAGCTTGTATATCTGCTATTTTTCAATAATTAAAGCACAAAATAACGCGTACTAATGCGTTCCCAGTCTCCCCCGGTGACGAACATTCATGGAGGGCCCGCAGTGAATCCTTGTACCCAGGGCCCAGAATTTGGTGTGACACCCCTGTATAGGGGCTGTTAAGTATGACATCATTTTGTAGGCAGAGGAGAGTTTCTGCCCCCAGTTTCCGTGAATCTTTTTACTATTTTTACTATTTACACATTTTTCTTCTCTTTGTTGTTGAAAGGAAAGTGTTAGAATTATACTTTAGTCGTTATTTTTTAGTCGTTGTTTTTTGAAATAGCGAGGGACAGAAAATGCTCTGGGGGCAGATTCTCCTCTGCCTACAAAATGATGTCACGGCTTAAAAGCCCCATAGGCCTTCCTTCACTTTTACTTCCTGGTAAACCAGTCCTTCGCTTCCAGCTGTGTGTGCTGGACTATTTTAAGAAGTGTCCTGCCTCTTTAAAAAAATAAATAGCTAAAGATCCAACTGAGTTAAATAATTAAAGGCCTATTTTCTTTGTTGTTCAGAGTGATTAATGGTATTCTAATGTGTGCTGATGAAGGTGAATATTTTATTCTGGCGTTTCTTGGTTTGAGTACTTACTTAGACTTAGTTCCTCCCGTTCCTATTGGAACATTGGGCGACGAGTCGTCTCCATTTGCTTCGGTCCCTAGCGACCCTTCTTGCTCCATGCCAGCTGACACCCATCTCACTTAAGTCTTCCTTGGCTGTCTGCCTCCATGTCTTCTTTGGCCTCCCTCTCTTCCTCCTTCCACCCTCTGGCATCCATTCCATTGCAACACTTGCCGGTCTCTCTCTTGACAGTCGGAGTACATGACCAGTCATTCTCCTCCTCCTGTCAGCGATGATGATATATCTGAGGCACCGTCTGTGGAAGACATCCAACTTGCTGGTGATGCTGGCTGTCTTCATCCAGGTCTCGCAGGCGTAGGTCACTGTTGGAATGACTACTGACATATAAAGGCGTAGCTTTGTGGCCGTAGTGATGGCTTTTGACAACCAGATGTTTCGGAGTCGTTGGAACACTCCTGCAGCTTTGCCAATTCTCGTCAGTACGTCTTTCTCCACGTCTCCTGTGCTTGAGATGTTACTTCCAAGGTAAGTGAATTTTTCGACGTACTCCACGTCCTGTTCGCCTAGAGTGAGCGGTGGAAGGTTTTGGTCTTGTCCAACGGTCATGGCCTTGGTCTTTTCTTGGCTGATCCGCAGACCGACCTTTTCTCCGTGCCCATGGAGGTTGTTGGTTATCTCTTGAAGTGCAAGGTGGGTATGACTGATCAGAGCCAAGTCGTCTGCAAAGTCCAGGTCGGCCAGTCTTCCCTCTCCCCACTTGATGCCGAAGGTTGCCCCTGTGACTGTCTTCCTCATCACAAAGTCAATGACTATTGTGAAAAGCAAGGGTGATAGGATGCAACCCTGTCTTACACCGGTCACAATGTCAAAGTCGTCAGTTGTGCCGTTGACGGTTTTGACTCGGCAAGTGGAGTTGTGGTACAGGGCCCTGAAGATGGTGATGTACTTGCTTGGTACACCATACAGCTGGACTATCTGCCACAGTGATTCTCGATGGATGCTGTCGAAAGCTTTTTTGAAATCGATGTAGTTGATTATGAGGGGTCTCTGAAGTTCTTGGCACTGCTTGGTTTGAGTGCTGCCTTTTATTTCACTGGTCGTGCATCCTAAATTGACAGGCTTAGTAAATTGGCTGGTATTTATGCTAATGCTCTTAGCTGCTTCTCCCTCTTAGGATTTTGCATATCCAGACGATCAGAGATCTGCCTACACTTGATAGGCTTGGTGACATCCAAACTCAATATAGTGGTTAGAACAGCCATAGGCAAAACCTATGCCTACTGGAAAGTAATCATATCACCGTCCCAAAATGCAGTACCGCACTAAAGACTTTTAATTGGTTCTGCAATACAGTTATTAAATCTCATCACCAAGTTTTCGCCCCTACAGTACATTGAATTTAGATGTCACCAGACAAATGCAGGCAGAAACCTGACTGTCTGGCTACGCAAAACTAGTTCACCTCCTACCTGTCAAACAGACATAATGTTTCTATTAATAATTGCATGTCCTTATCAACTCCTTTATGATTGACTTTCCATTCGTGCCACTTAATGTTTTACTTCAACTCCAGTGTGAACATACAGTAATGACTTTGTCGGTAAACAAACTGTTGCCGGTTCAAATCCCCATATCAACTGGAATGATCTGAGTGGGCAAAGTGTGTGAGACACTCTTAACCAACTGAGCTGCTGAGGTGCCAGAGAGATGTGACTGTACTGTAGTGTGCAGCTTCCAGTTGTCATTTGTCAATGTGCACACTTCTGTATAAAACAATACAAATCAATTGATTAAGCATTCACACTGATGGTTGTAAATATCAGCGGCGTCAGTTCAGCAAAAGCTAAGGTGTGGCAACATGACTGGTGTCTTGCACGCACGCAAAAGGTATGGCAACATGACTGGTGTCTTGCAGGCGCGCCCTCGGCGCGTGCAAGACACCAGTCATGTTGCCATACCTTAGCAACAGGCACGATTACAGTACGTTTTATTATTTTCCCCTGTAGCCAAGTTATGGCAGCTGCCATAGCTTGCCATACCCAATTGATGCCTCTGGTAAATATAGAGGTTTTATACTATATCGAGGGGACATATAAAAGCACCTGTTAACATCAGGTCAGCTGTTAGGAAGGAGTATCCTATGAATGAGGATTTTACAGAGCAGGCTGAAAAACGAATTAGAAACACCCTAAGGGTATGGTCACACTGAAGTGTAATTCTACCTACAGTATGTGGGTGGATTCTGCCAATGCTTTTCTTTTTTTTCTTTTTTATCCCACATTTTTTTGCAACCCATTTTCTCACCCAGTGCCAACTACAGTACCTAACCTGTAGTCCTGGTTTCCACTCTCTCCCTGCCACGCCAGGGGAATTGGGGAGCACCTGGCTGGCTAGTGGGAGGTAGTATAGAAACCAGGACTACTGCATGTTTTTGTGAGGGCATCTACCCTAGGAGACACGGGGAGAACATGCAAACTCCTCACAGAAAGGCCCTATAGCCAACCCCACCTAGGGTGTGGGCGCTGATGACACGGAGGGAGGAACACACCCCAGCGCCCACAGCGCCCCCCGGCGGGAATCTAACCCAGGACCTTCTAGCTGTGAGGCGAAGCGCTAACCACCGTGCCCCCTTCTGCCAATGTTTTTCAATAGGAACGGAGCGTATTTTTGCAGAAATCCAAATGGCAGCAAACCGCTCCATTCCCATTGAAAAGCATTGGCAGAATCCACCTTCATACTGTAGAATTCAAGTTTGTTGTGACTGCACCCTAAGATGATAATAATGGATACAAATACTATTGATTTGTGTAGGCTAGCTAACTAACAGCTGTTTCCCTGTTACTTTCCCTGGGCAATTGCTACAAAACCAGATGTTCACAAAATGTGGAACGTTCAGGTCAATCATGTTGTCGTTATTGTGCTGGTAGCGTGCCACTCGGTTAGTGTACTTCTATTTGGTATGCAGCAACTTCTGCTTTGATTACAGTGATGGTAAGCTGAGTGTTCTCATAAAACACAAGCGTGAAGATCAGATTTAATATAGGCAATCCATCTGGGAAGACTTTGTTCGTTGAGCCCTCTCCGTTAACGTTCTTTGTGTTAGAGAGAGAGAGAGAGAGAGAGAGAATAATGGATGACATTTTTATATTATATTTTAATATTACCCTGCAATGCTGCATACAGATGTGTATTTGTGGAATAATCAAAAGAGATGCTTGCTTCACAATAAGGACAAAACTATACTGAATATATTATTATTATTCCACTTCACATTGTCAGGAAAGCTGGGAGGGCGGGGGGCTTAAGTGGAGGCATGCAAAGGTGAAAGGCGCTGGTCTTTTAGTTTAGGCTCCACTGATCCATATCACGTGAATGTCTCCCTGTGAAGTACAGCATATACTCTAGGCTACATTATGTCCCTATAGACCTAACCCATACTGTACTGTCCTCTTTGCACTTTGCATTTCCATGAGAAAAATTATGGAGGGAAGAAAGGAAGTAACACACACTCACATACACACTTTCAAGCATGTGCCCACAGCTCAGTCACAGCATCTCTTATTGAGTTATCCATCAGGATAACATGGTTGAGCCGATAGCAGCCCTTGAGCATCTAGACCTCATCTGTCACCTTTATTTGTCAATTCTTTCTACTGTTAACCTCTCTTTGTATAGTGTAAGAGGCCTCGCACACTAAGCAGATATTGCATCAGATCAGAACTCGTGGCCGGGGGGTTGATCGGTGATCATTTCAAACGACAGCGATCCTCTGTCTTGAATTCGGGCCCGGTATATCCCGCTGTGCCAAGTGAAATATCTGAGACCATTACACACGAGACCGACGTCTAGCGATTCTAGCCTCTTGGCGATCTCGGAGGGAATCTTTTTATTCCTCAAGAGGAATAAAATCAAGAGTTTTTTTAATATATATTTAATGGGCCCAACCACCCTATTCTACCACCCTATTCTATCACCTCACAAAAAAGCCTTTCCCCACACGTGGGGATATATAATATCGTTATAATATTTATATAAGATAGGCTAATAATATATTTGGCTTGGAGTCACAACGGCGAGGTTTGGTTTGACATTTAATTACCTTGAGTGCTGCATCTGTGATGTGATGTAGTCCACATTTTGAAGAGTGTAGGGGGATCTGTAAAGCCCTACACACATGACAAACTATCTGAAGGAGAGGAATTTTAAGAGTCTGCAGTCTCTAAAGTATCTTTCATTCAGTTTCTGGTCAGTTAATTTTTTCATCTTCCCAAAGTGATGCTATGAATGCCGTTAAATGCGAAACACATTACATTTCATCCGCACCCATTTGGGCTCCTCCCTATGTTCCCCATGTCCCATGTTCCCCACCCACCCTCCCCCAAGAAAGGTTCTATATGTTCCCCGCTCAACCAAAAAAGAAGAAGAAAAAAAAAAAAAGATCTATGTTCCCCACCCCCCCAAGAAAGGTATGTTTCCAACTCAAATACAAGAAATGGTGGGACATCTGGGCACTAGGAACATGTGGGCAATCCTAATTTAGGTGCCCACTCGTACAGTTAGTCCAGGTGCCCACATGTCCCGAGTGCCCAGATGTCTCCACCCCTAAGTGCCTACTTGTCCAGGTGCCACTCGTCCAAATGCTGAATATAAAATCACCCTGCTAACCCACCAATGCATCTACGGAAATGCCCCCCCCCCTCCCTCACGGAACTGCTCGAACCACAGCCCTCAACCCGCAGCCTCCGCTCTGGCAACACAAACCGACTAAAAGAACAGCACACCAAGCTCCGTACTATGGGAGACAGAGCATTCTATGCAGCCGCCCCCCTGCTGTGGAACTCGCTCCCAGACCACCTAAGAGCTCCACAGTCTGTTGATGTTTTTAAAAGAGGACTAAAGACTTTCCTTTTTAACAAAGCTTTTGGTTAGCTTTTAGGTTTTTAAAACCCTGCCCTTTTAACGTGTTTTAACTTGTTTTGACTGCTCTTTGCAAATGCCTTATCCTACGTTTTTATTTATCTGTACTGTAGCGCTTTGAGGTTTGCTGTCAAATGTAAAGTGCATTACAAATACAAAATATTATTATTATTATTATTAAATGCCTACTTATCCTTAGTGTCCCCCTGTCCCACTAGTATTCGTAATGTCTCCCCATTATGTTCTGTTGTGTGTGTTTAGAGTTGTTATTAATAATTAGAAATGAATGTTTCCTGCATTTTTGGAAGAGCAGGGAACATGGAACCTTTTATTAGTTGAGCGGGGAATATAGAACCTTGTTTGTGGGGGTAAGTGGGGAACATTAACCTGACTTGCGTCAGATGGTGGCAGTAGTGCGTACTGCGTAGGCTACCGCCCTACTTTACCATCTGAGATCTCTCGGTGAGAGTTGATAACACTCGTAAAGTCCCGGGCCGGACCAATCAGCGGCAGCTACAGGCGGGCTCTGAGCGGCTCTGAGCCAATAGAGTCTGATTGCAGACCACGTGGAAACCCAGGAGGCGGATTCTGGGTGTAACGTCATGCAGACAAGCCAATATGAGTGGTTGTAGTTGGCACTCCCAGACTGTGATAGAGAGACGGCCCCATCCAATCACCTGCTAAAGAATTTGAAAAAATGGCCCGCCCCTTACATCGAGTCTGCCGGAGCAGTCCCAGATGATAGTAAAGCAGAGCGGTATGCAGCCAGGCAAACGCACTGCTGCTATCATCTGGCGCAGTCAGGTTAGGGGAACATAGAACCTGGGGAAAATAGAATCCGAGGAACATACAGTAGGTGCGTCATTTTAAGCCTATACTAAAACAGCCTGCCAAAGAGTTCATTGAAACAATAACTACAGTACTGTTTAGCTCTGATCCATTTCTTAATCCAAAGCTCACAACAGATCCCCTTTTTATTCCCTCTCACATTTTAACAATACTTTGTATCAACAGCACCTCGGGTCAGTAGTAGAGTATGGTTGACATACAGTACAGAGTTCCTTGTGTAATTATATAACAAATTATGCGGTCTGTCATTTAATAATGGAATGCTGTTGCTCAAACACTTAGTGCATAAATATGTAATTAATTATAGTTTGAGAGGTTGTAGGCTGAATGGAAGCCTATTGATGAACTGTCTAGACTTGAGTGAGTGTTGAGAGCAGCCATATAAAGGGCTGTGTTCTGAAACCTGCTGCTGAGCCTTTGGGGCCAATTCAGTCAAACACCTAGCAGTATTTGCCTACTTATTGATTATACACTGTCAGTCTAGGTTTCTGTTTTGTTTTAGTAGCACAAAGGATGGCACAAAGTTCCGGGTTACTGTCTCACATACATAGTTGTGAAATCATGGCCGTTCTGTGAAGAATTAAGCAATCCAACTATTTTTCCCCACTGGACCTCTGGGCGTGTTGAATCTGGTTTTGTTTAAAAGGTGCTATATTTGGTAGTCTCACATCCATCTCTTAACATGGCTCCAGACTCTAACAAATGAGTTAGACCCCCCCCAACCCAAGCAAATAAAGTTATATAGCAGCTGATGAATTAACAACACAGCCTCCTCCAGTAATGGTCCATTGTCAAAAACACGTCACCCTAATGGAGAATCATTTATTGTTCAATTACATTTTCAACAGCGTCTAGACATGGTTAGTGTGTTCTTGTATCTATGCTTGCTTGCTGTGTGTGTGTGTGTGTGTGTGTGTGTGTGTGTGTGTGTGTGTGTGTGTGTGTGTGTGTGTGTGTGTGTGTGTGTGTGTGTGTGTGTGTGTGTGTGTGTGTGTGTGTGTGTGTGTGTGTGAATAGATGCTTGCGTGTTGTGTACTGTATGTGTATACAGATGCAGCGTACCCATAATCACGTGCCTTTACACATGCACGCACGCACACACATTTGTAGTACTCACATTGTACCATATTACAGGTGTATTAGCCTATAAGTATAATTAGGGGATGGGGTGGGATTAGTCCCGGAGGCAGAGCTGCTGTCTGGGAATCAGGAGGTCCCCGGTTGAATCCCTGGCTCCTCGCCTCCTCCAGGCTTCATGTCCCCTGGTTAAGTGTCACTGAGCAAGGCACTTAAAGGGGAAGGCCACCCATTTTCAATATTGAACTATGTCATTAATATACCTTAGAGGAGTTGTGTGGAAATGAAATAAAAAAGTTCCCGCTCTTCTGTGTTGCCTATAGAACTGGAGTATTGATTTTGGGGTTTGTATTGTAAAGTACAATGTGTGATGTCTTCAAGTTGTACTTTACAATACAAACCCCAAAATCAATCTTCCAGTTCTAGGCAACACAGAAGAGAGGGAACTTTTTTTTTAATTTCCACACAACTCCTCTAAGGTATATTAACTCTCCTACTGCCAGATTATTTATTTATTTATTGGGTCTGGTGCCATCAAAAAGCGGCTTACCTTTGCGACGTTATAGTAGATAGACAGACATTTTTTTTTTTTTTTTTTTATTGTGCAATAGTGCACTTTGGTCTGCCAGGCAGCAGAGGGCGGCGTCATGCGAGAATGAATGTGAATTTGCCTGTTATGTGTTGAAGAAGAAGAAGACCAGTCACTGGCCACAGAGCCTTACAGCCAGAGGAAATCAACAAGGAAGTGAATTGTTCTCCGTTGATCTAACGCATAATGGATTTTTTACACCATCACCGCGGAAAATGTGTTTACAGTAGACGGCCGCGCGACCCCTCATCAGCTTACAGTCATCAGACGAACGAACCGAACGAGCGCCGTATTGGCATCGAGGTTCTGTAAAAAATGGGGCGAACGTTAACGTTCAAAGCGTGGGGAGAGTTAATGACATAGTTCAATATTGAAAATGGGTGGTCTTCCCCTTTAACCCCCAACTGCTCTCCCGTGTTCCCACTCTGAGCACCTCACTGCTTCTCAATGAAGAGAAGTCAATTGATTCACCTCAGGGATCAAGATTCAAAAGGTTTTTGTCACTCATACAGATTAAAGCATTGACATATAAAGGATTATTTTTTTGTTGTGCCAATGATTAAGTCTGAAAGACAAAGTGTTTATTTGTGTCTACTTTGTGTTTGTCTATGTATGACAAATGTTTTCAGCATGATTTCAGCAAGCCGTGTTTGTTTATACAGTAAAGTACTGTACAGTATGTGCATTGTGCACTGCACAGTTTTGCAATCGTGTTGATTTGCTGTGCGTGCATGCGCGTGCATGTACATTTGTGTCTGCTTGCACATGCATGCACACAAGTGTGCAACCATGTTGCGTGCATTGTAATCTTATAGTGTACACATGTTGCTGCATGTGTGTGCTTGTGTATGTGCAATCCACAAGCGTGCGTGTATGTGTGTGTGCGTGTGTGTGTGTGTGTGTGTGTGTGTGTGTGTGTGTGTGTGTGTGTGCTCCCAAAGTGTGAATCTGCTCCATCTGTCTGGTTCTGCTCCGGCACCTGGCCAGTTGTCGCGTTACCTCGGTTCTAATCCTCTGCTGAATAATAACTAACGATCCCATCAAACTTTAATGCCACCCCTACCACTGGCAACAACCTTCAACAAACAGCAGAAGGAAACCCCACGCACTCAACTCACGCTCGCACAAGCAACCACACACACACACACACACACACGCACACGCACACGCACACGCACTCGCACACATTGACTTTTTTTTTTAACCTGGAATTTTAATGAGCAAAAGTAGAGTTTTCTTTTTGTTTCCGTTCTTTTATTCTTTCAAAGTGGAATGTTGAGGAGTAATTTCAAAAGACAGTCTAACTAGATATTTGCTTGCATCTCATACAGTTTTCAAGTGCTCTTTTCAAGAGATGGTATAATGGGTTCTGGCAGCTGTCTGGGCGCTGCCAGCTACTTTGCCAAACATTTGGCCCATAACTGCAGACTGTAATTTCAATTGTACTGTATTCAAGGGTACGCTTTAAAGTATAATGTATCAAGTCATACATTGGATACTGTATTGCTCTCTAAGCTACATTATAATATAATGCAACTTGTGTTGTACAGAAACACTGTACAACACAATGTGAAAGAAATGTTGTTTGTTCACAGAGCAAGTGTTGCATGCCCTTCAATATCAGATGATGTGTGGAAATGGATTTGATTTTGGGTTGCCTATGTGACAAGAAGAATGACATGTCATTGTCTACTAACAAATTATTACTTCTTGAGTTTTATAATATAACAAACTATGTGTGCGTGTGTGTGCAGTTTTTGCTTTGTGTTTATGTGCACCATCTGGTTGTGCTTCTTGTGACTTATACTTTGCATGTATGTGCATCTGTGACACACAGATTGTCAGTACACAGCCAATCTCTCCCAGTCTTCCAGCTTTCAAAAAGCAATTTATGAGAAAGAATTCTGCTGCACACTCTAGCAAAACTGATACAAAGGTTATGTATTTAATATAAAAGTAAGGCCAACGTTTCAGCCACAAGCTGCCATCGTCATGGCCAAGGAGGCCATAAACTACATGCACCGGAGCAAGTGTCTACGGTATCATTCTTTCAAATTCAGTTCAACTGAGGTGGTGAATTTGGCAAGTTACAAAACCATATTATACCCTAATTTCTTCTAAGTCTTTTCTCGGAACTGCTATCTCACAGGAGGTGGTGGCACCAGGAACATTTACAGTATGTGAAAAAGAAATCTATGCATTATCAGCATTCATGTTCATTTCTAAGCATTATAGTGAACTATTATCTACTAAATGTGCCTGCACACTAACTGTACAATATCGGCAGCAGAACAAGCCAATGGGAGTTTCTGTTGTTTGCAACAGTTTGTTTCAACAATGTCAGACTGTCAGTCAGACTGTCAGTCAGTCAGTCAGTCAGTCAGTCAGTCAGTAACCCACATTCACTCTTACAGGCCAGCCCCTCCAGGGTCTGGAAACTACTCATGCAGTGTAAAGGTCTCTTCACATGGGGAGCGACTGATGTCCCCAGTAATTCATTTTTAATGAGAGACAGGCGGCGCGTCAAGTGGGCGCAATGCCGTAATCCCTGTGAAACTGTTGCATCCGTGCCGGTCTCACACACAATCCTGACCGCTGCCAGAGTTGAATTGGAACGCTTCTCTTAAATAGCTTTTGCCTCCCAGTTTCTTGTCCGAATTGCACATTGTGGCTTATTTCTTAAGCAATGTCCTGTTTGTTCTGTAGTGACAGGAGACTGCCTGGGTCCCAGCGCTGTCTGGATCTGTTTGTGTCAGTGTCAAGTCAACACCCAGAGAACGCTGGTTAATGATGCTGCTTTGTCTGGGTGGTCGTACTGTTTGCCCTGAGCAAAGACTGCTGTCAGGGCTTGTGTTGTGGGCATGTAATCAACCAGTTTAGCTCATACAATACACCACAACACACCACTGTTATGTTAGGTACTTATCATGGAACAGAAAACCGCAAGAAATGGTGTGTGTGTGTGTGTGTGTGTGTGTGTGTGTGTGTGTGTGTGTGTGTGTGTGTGTGTGTGTGTGTGTGTGTGTGTGTGTGTGTGTGTGTGTGTGTGTGTGTGTGTGTGTGTGTGTGTGTGTGTGTGTGTGTGTGTGTCAGACGAAAGACAATGTTCGTTGCCACTTGTCACCAAGCTGTCACTTCAGTTTTGTGTTCACTATACCCAGGGGGCAAAGGAAGGTGTGCTGCATTTGCCCCGACATACAAAGTTGTCCACCAGAAATATTATCTATGGCCCAGTAGGATCACAACCTATATGGACAACCCGGTCAATTTGTACAACAAAGTCCAATATGGCCGCCTTTAGTTTTAATGGGGGGTAAATAGGGCAACATTTTAAACTGAGGGATATTTCCACGAAACTTCACAGGTTGATCAATGGTATACATATGAACATTTTTTCTATTGCAAGTTTCCATGAAATCCAATATGGCCGCCACAATATGGCCGCCATAATGTAAGGACCCAGAAAATAGGTTTTGCCTCTAACTTCTGAACTAGATGAGCTAGAAACGCAAACTTGGTGTCTATTTCATGGTGTCTGACCATGGGAGACTCAATGGAATAGCTAATTTTATTATTGGGTGTGTCTGGACCTTTTATTGTGCATATTTGCAAGATGGTGGACTCCCAAAATAGAGCTTTAACATCATTTCTACCATGATGATTGCTTTTGCAAATACAAGCAATATGAATCCATTTGCTAAGATTTATGGCACAGAAGGGACTTATACCTGTATTATTCTTGAGTTTGCATGTTGTCAAAATGGCTGTAAACGAGATATTATATTTACTGTCCGATTCTACTGTAGTTGTAGCAATGACTTCAGATAAAATCAGAGACCAAAACAATGTATCTTAGAAATATTTTTTTAATTAAAAAAAGAAAAAAAGAGAGATTATCTCAATGAAATGAATGCAACTGCCTTTTTGGGTCTTTCACACATAGACATGCACATGCTTTCCAACAACTTCAGCTTCAGGGAAATTATAATAAACACATGATTAAAACAGGCTGCATTATAATGCAAATAATTGCTAGTCACTATCACTGTCATGTGTACCTATCCTGCTGCATCTTGTCTCCAGTCCTTGGCAACGACACCCCAAGTAGCATGCAATTCCCTTCTTCGCACATGAACAGTTTTTCTGGCAGCCTTTGATACAGCTACATGATATTGCCTTGTCCATTGATATAGGCCAGGCTGGCTCTGTAGATGGACAGGGGACTGCCTTCCCTTCACTGAGAGACCATCCATATTCAGTGAAGCAAGGGATGTCTGGCTTCACGATGTGTGCAGTTTTATCTATTATGGCTGCTAGAGCAGCTCTTTTCAGGTGCAGGCCAAAGGCATTTTCTGTAGGTGGCAGCAGCTTCAACAGGGTTGATCGGTTATTTAGGAACTTGTACACTCTCAGCTTTGCCAGGTCAAAGTCCTCCGAATGGTCAGCTTTTGATGCATATACAGCTATTGTGAGGTCTCTAGCCTGATTCTTGACATCCTCTGAGAGGGAATAAGAGGAATTTTCACCAAACTCCTGAAGTGCAGGGAGATCTAGACCCATACTGGTCTTTCCAGTGAAAAAGGGATAGCTGGTGGTATCTCTGCCACTCAGGCTGTGAATAAAGGGCAGGGCACGACACTGTGCGAGTCCAAGGGCTGAGACCATGTGATGGATAGGAAGATATGCATCCTGCTCTGTTCTCACCCACAGCTCTGGAAGGTCTAGGACAGGGGTGGGCAACTTTGATGATGGCGAGGGCCACTATATTTCCACCTTCACTCCAGAGGGCCACATTGCATATTGCTACGTCCTACTTTGTCATTCTAGTATCTCGTACAAAAGAAGCAAAAATAGCAGATCTACAAGCTCAAAACGCATCGCGCTGCGATGCGTTTTGAGCTTGTAGATCGGCTATTTTTAGCTTGTTTTGAATTGGAATCCTGAATAATCTTTTGTTATTTGGAATCCTGAAATGTAACATTTTGATTTAATTTCAAAACACATTTAATTATATACTCATGTTAATTGTATTAACTTGAATACAAATACATTTGACATAAAAAAAATATATATATATATATATATATATATATATATATATATATATATATATATATATATATATATATATATATATATATATTTTAATACTACTATACTAGTCATTAAGCTACTAATATAGACTGAAAGAATTAAAGCAGGTCATGTTTGGAATTGTAACAACTGTATCAGTATTCCGGTATTAACCTGCGGGCCGCATAAAGTGAAGGTGGGGGCCGCATGTGGCCCCCGGGCCGCCAGTTGCCCATGTATGGTCTAGGAGGTTGGTGGCAGCATGATATAGGCACATGATGATGATGTCTGTGTCATTAGCATAGATGACAACTCTGTCAACTTTGTGAGCCTGGTAAAGAACACAGACATCATACACTTTTGCTGTGACCGGTACAGTGGACCCAGTCTTAAGACAGCTGAGCAGGAACACAGGTATGTCCATTCAAAACCTGCAAAAGAATATGAAGTCTCTGCACAATATACAGCTCCTGATCCTCAAGAGTTTTTTGCTGTCTCTGAAAACAAAGCAAACCTTCTAAGATTCCTCTGTGAAGAATGGTCAAAATGAGACACTTAAGTCTGCTCTTGGTACAACCCATCTTTACCTGAGTGGAGGATTTAAAGAAGAGACAAGGAGTGTGGTGATCAAGGAAGGGTGTGTTGTTGATGTCCCTGCACTAGAGTCAACACAACAGGAGGCCGACACAAGGGTAATTCTACACACCATCTACAGTGTCCAGGCTCACAAAGTTGACAGAGTTGTCATATAATGACACAGACATCATCATCATGTGCCTATATCATGCTGCCATCCACCTCCTAGACCTTCCAGAGCTGTGGGTGAGAACAGAGCAGGATGCATATCTTCCTAGCCATCACATGGTCTCAGCCCTTGGACTCGCACAGTGTCGTGCCCTGCCCTTTATTCACAGCCTGAGTGGCAGAGATACCACCAGCTATCCCTTTTTCACTGGAAAGAAGGCATGGTTCAAGACCAGCATGGGTCTAGATCTCCCTGCACTTCAGGAGTTTGGTGAAAATTCCTCTTATTCCCTCTCAGAGGATGTCAAGAATCAGGCTAGAGACCTCACAATAGCTGTATATGCATCAAAAGCTGACCATTCGGAGGACTTTGACCTGGCAAAGCTGAGAGTGTACAAGTTCCTAAATAACCGATCAACCCTGTTGAAGCTGCTGCCACCTACAGAAAATGCCTTTGGCCTGCACCTGAAAAGAGCTGCTCTAGCAGCCATAATAGATAAAACTGCACACATCGCGAAGCCAGACATCCCTTGCTTCACTGAATATGGATGGTCTCTCAGTGATGGGAAGGCAGTCCCCTGTCCATCTACAGAGCCAGCCTGGCCTATATCAATGGACAAGGCAATATCATGTAGCTGTATCAAAGGCTGCCAGAAGAATTGTTCATGTGCGAAGAAGGGAATTGCATGCTACTTGGGGTGTCGTTGCCAAGGACTGGAGACAAGATGCAGCAGGATAGGTACACATGACAGTGATAGTGACTAGCAATTATTTGCATTATAATGCAGCCTGTTTTAATCATGTGTTCATTATAATTTCCCTGAAGCTGAAGTTGTTGGAAAGCATGTGCATGTCTATGTGTGAAAGACCCAAAAAGGCAGTTGCATTCATTTCATTGAGATAATCTCTCTCTTTCTTTTCTTTTTTTTAAATTAAAAAATAATTTCTAAGATACATTGTTTTGGTCTCTGATTTTATCTGAAGTCATTGCTACAACTACATACAGTAGAATCGGACAGGAAATATAATATCTTGTTTACAGCCATTTTGACAACATGCAAACTCAAGAATAATACAGGTATAAGTCCCTTCTGTGCCATAAATCTTAGCAAATGGATTCATATTGCTTGTATTTGTAAAAGCAGTCAACAATCATGGTAGAAATTATGTTAAAGCTCTATTTTGGGAGTCCACCATCTTGCAAATATGCACAATAAAGGTCCAGACACACCCAATAATAAAATTAGCTATTCCATTGAGTCTCCCATGGTCAGACACCATGAAATAGACACCAAGTTTGCGTTTCTAGCTCATCTGGTTCAGAAGTTAGGCAAAACCTATTTTATGGGTCCTTACATTATGGCGGCCATATTGTGGTGGCCATATTGGATTTCATGGAAACTTGCAATACAAAAAATGTTCATATGTATACCATTGATCAACCTGTGAAGTTTCGTGGAAATATCCCTCAGTTTAAAATCTTGCCCTATTCACCCGCCATTAAAACTAAAGGCGGCCATATTGGACTTTGTTGTACAAATTGACCGGGTTGTCCATATAGGTTGTGATCCTACTGGGTCATAGATAATATTTCTGGTGGACAACTTTGTATGTCGGGGCAAATGCAGGTTTCCTAAAAAAAGGCTGGTTTGCCCCCTGGGTACTACCTATTATTTTACAAATAAGGACAAGCCAACATACAATATCACAGCTAGCCTCCCTCGTCTGCACGCCTCAACTTCACAGATACACATGCACGTACACACGTGCATGCACATACACGCCTCAAGCTTTTACCTTTTCATCCTCTCTTCATTTGAGAATCACATTAAGCATGGCTTACCATCCTGCTCAAGGGCACGGTGCCAGACAGTCTAATGGTCTATGATTAGACACGACAAGACATCTTTTTGTAATTAAATTCACAAATTATGGGAACAAAATATGAATTATATTAAAAAGGAAAACAAATATAATGTTGCAAATAATCAACAGTTATTGGAGTCAAACTGATACGTACATTAGTTGGAATTTCCAATGACTTGAGGCGTTGTCTTAATGAAGACTCTTCATTACTATGAAGACTCTTCATTAAGCAAGACAATGCCTCGAGCCATTGGAAACCATTCATTAAAGAGACTTCTGTCTAATAACAGCTAAGGAACCTGCTCACTTTATCACAGGTTGAACTGCACTACTGTCTACTGTCTACTGGTCTTGTTAACACCTGTATACTATACGAAAGTCAGGTATATAATGCATTATAATTGCATTGATAATGCAATTCAACAGAGACTTCACGTGATGAATGCAAAACATACATAGTATACAGCAGTGACATGGTACATGGTACAGAATTAAAAACGTTGGTGCGGTTCCGGTTCCCATCGCAGGATGAGCACATCCTGGCTGATGGAGGGCAGTGTGCTCCGGGGCCTGCCCCCTATATACTGTAGATCAGGGCTACTCAACTTAAAGGACAACTTTGTTTTTTTACAACAAGGGTTCATATTGTAATTAGAGAAAAGAAAAAGTGTGTGTTAAAATGTTTTCATTTGCTTCGTTCTATTGTTTTATCGCGTTTACCGTGCTAAAATGTGGGGCATGCGTACGCATGGGGGCATGCGTACAAGTGGCTAAATATGTCTTTTTAGACACAATAAGCCAGCAGTTTCTTAATTGCTATTTACTGTAACACTTCTAGCTCCCATAAGTCACATCAAACCATGAAAGGTTGCGTTGTATCTTGGGAATGGGCTTATTCTGTGTAAAATGACATATTTAACCACTTGTACGCATGCCCCCAACCACTGAAATAAGAATCTCTAAAACAATAGAAAGAAGTAAATTAAATCATTTTAACACTCATCTTTTATATTCTTTAATTACAATCTAAAATATGAACCCTTGTTGTGAAAAACTAAAGTTGTCCTTTAAGATGGCTCAGGGGCCACTCAGCAAAATACCAAAATTCAAAGGGCCGCAAGCTAAAAATGACAGTCCTATTTTGGACGTTTAGACAATGATTTTGTAACCTGAGTTATCTAAAAATGAAGGAAACACACCGAAACAGACACATTTCCATCTCTAAGGCCAAACCTCATTGAATAAAACGATTCTTGTGGAATGATTAGTAATGAAATGAAGTATCTTCTTTTGGAACAAACAAAATAGCAAAAACGTCTTGTATAAAACAAGGCAAAAATAGTTTCCTAGTGTTTTTGGAGAGAGAGAAATTACATGAGAAATTATTCATCCACACTGAAAGAAGACAAAATATATTCTATTGGTATGACCATGACAGGCCGCATAGACATGCCGCAAGGGCTGCATGCAGCCCATGGGCCGCAGGTTGAATAGTGCTGCTGTAGATGGTGCAAACTGCCAACTCTGGTGGTGTCTGCTACCTGCGCAGTGACAGATGACCTGTGAGACAAGTACATACAAGTACATTTAACCACTACTACCACTGCCACTATCACACTCCCTATTCTGGGACTAACATTCAGCGAAAATAGTAGATCAACAAGTGTGTGGACCAGCCAACACCAACTAGTTGCCATCCACTCCGTCCTGATGAAGCTAATTTGTGTAGAGCAAAAACTAGAGGCTACCTATTAAAGAGCCCTTTGGAATCCAGTCAACTATATCTATGGTTTACGTTTAAAGGAGCACAGTCAATGATCTTGACTGATCTTATTGAAGCAGAGACAAATTAGGTGAGTAGGTAATACCTAGGTGAGGTAGGCGTTGTGTGCTTGTAGATCTGCTATTTTCACTAGTTTTGTGCAACAGTCTTGTATGATGAAGCAGGGCTTACATTACAAGAAAAAAAAACATACACATTTGAAACTTGGAGATACAAAGTTTCTACCCTACAGTGATGATTTGTTATATTCTCCAACACCATTGCAATTGATGTAAATACAGTACAATATACTGTAACCAAAGCACCAAACGCTTAGTTGATGTTTCGCTACAAGCCTGCAGTGCTCAGTCACAATCAACTGCAGCTTTGGTATTAATTGTGTGTAAATGCAAATTCTAAACGCTAAATGCTAATACGCGCCACTGCTTTAGTGGCATTGAGAGTTTTACTACTTTTCAGGGTGGCAGTACATTAATGTTGCCATGTGAATAACTCCACATATCTCCAGAAAGACACTTGGTGGGAAGAGCTAAAGACAAGAGTAAAGGTTGATGTCACTAAGGTGAGTGACAGTAAGAAAAGAGGTGGAGGAAGGAAACACAAAGGTCAGGAAGAAAGAAATGGCAGAATGAGAATGTGAGCTCTGTCTTCTCAGCCTGCTGGTCGATAAAATGGACAGGTCATTTACTGAAGAGACATTGCTCTGTGCCTGCTTGTGGGCTTGCGTGTGTGTGTGTGTGTGTGTGTGTGTGTGTGTGTGTGTGTGTGTGTGTGTGTGTGTGTGTGTGATTGTGTGTGTGTGTGTGTGTGTGTGTGTGTGTGTGTGTGTGTGTGTGTGTGTGTGTGTGTGTGTGTGTGTGTGTGTGTGTGTGTGTGCGTGCGCGCATGCCAGTGGGTAGTTCCAGAATTGCAGGTACTTTCAGGTATAACAAAATATATATAATAATGTAGTTGTTTTTCCACTAAACTTCTTCTATATACAAAAATAAAATGTTATAGATACAGTAGTAATTAATGATAAAACATATCTAATGATAATTTCTATTAAGAGAGTAGTTGAAATACAAAAAATACAGTTGTCTGCCTGACTTTAAAACCTTTAAACCCATTTTAAATATAAAAACTATTCAAATTGAATATATCTGAATTACATTTCTTTAATAAATAATTAAATAACTTATTGATTTAAATAACTGCCTATTATATTTCCCCAAATATGTGCAAAGTTTCAGGCAGGCTTTATGACTTCCCATCACTGGTTGTTTGTGGGATGATTTCTCCCCACATTATGGATACAATTTCATTCAATTTCAGTCTCATTAAACTATTAACATACTGTAGTTGACATTTTGCACCATTTTATTCCACCATTTTATTCACACAAAACAGATATCACATGGAATATACAAACAAATTAAAATCTGTCTATTACAAATAAACAACAACATTGTATTGGCTCACAAGCCACCCAAATGCAATAAAACTCTGAGGAACTGAGTGAAAAGACTCCCATCAACGAAAGAGAAGGTGAGAAAGGCATAAAGAAAAACCAAATAGACGAAAAGGAGGAACACTGAGATCAAACAGACGGCAATACATCGGGAGAAAGGGACGTGCTGGCCATTGGGGAAAAAATAAAATAAAAAAATGTCGGCCTTCGTTCCATTTTGGGGGCTGGGCGGCCAACAAAGTAAATCGTCACTGTCGGGCAGAAACCTTGTATCTCCAAGTTTAAAATGTATGCATTTTTTCGCAAAGCAAAGCCCTGCTGCATCATATAAGGCCGTTGCACAAAAGTAGTGAAAACAGCAGATCTAGCACACAACAGCAGATCTAGCACACAACGATTCGCGGTGCGAGGCGTTGTGTGCTTGTAGATCGGCTGTTTTCACTAGTTTAAATCATTTTTAAAATGATAAATACAAAACAAACGGTTTTGGACATACAAGGTTTCCACCCAACAAAGACGAAATATAACTCATGTACAGTAATTGGCCCACTGGCTTGTCACTTGTCATGATCTGAAATGGCAAATCTTTGAGTAGCAGCAGCGCTATAGAGAGAGATCTCTCTCTATAGCACGCAATGAGGGCCTCTCCAACTCTTTTTCCCGGGCTGAATCAGGGGCCCAGCACGTCCCTGTCGGGAGAGACAAATCGCTATGAAAATGGCTGAGAGCTGAGAGGCAAATCTGTTTAGGACATTAAACATAAAAGAAAACAGAACAGAACACACTGCATGTAGGCTAATTGCAATCCACCAGAATCATTAATGAATAGACATAACTAAACCCCAGAGAACATGTCTGCAAGGACATCTTGTCCTTTCACTTCTGAGATGAGAATATTTGGTTACATTTGGGATGATCAAACAGGATGACATAAAAGACGAGAGGATATACCCTTCAGGGGTGTGTGTGCGCACGTACGCGTGCGTGATGTATTGGGTTCAATTCCTATGATATACCGGTATTATTGTACCTTGTATTATTGTGACCTCGAGTTGATTTGGATTCTCCCTCATAACTGGGAAGAATTACATTTCAAGGCACTGAGATTCAAGTGAGTGAAATCCACCGAGATACCAGTACATGGACTTTTAATTTTAGATCAGCATTTCTCCGTCACTCAAGGTGACAATACGTCCAATTCTGGCCTTTGAAAACCTCTGATTTTCAATTCCATTACTTTTGTGTGACATGAGCATGATTGGCCATTCCATCAGGCAGCCACAGTCTTTCATGTTGCGTCAATCCACTTGGAGATATTTTTAGATCCTTTTTCTTTTGAAAGCCCGTCATGAAAAGCAGGATTTGATGTGAATATTGATTGACCAGCACACACAGAAGCCCCACTGGTGTGATTGCTGTTGATTATTTGTGTGCGTGCGTGTGTGTGTGTGTGTGTGTGTGTGTGTGTGTGTGTGTGTGTGTGTGTGTGTGTGTGTGTGTGTGTGTGTGTGTGTGTGTGTGTGTGTGTGTGTGTGTGTGTGTGTGTGTGTCCATTTGTCTGTAGTCATATCACACTACTTTTCCCACGCTCACTCACGTCCTTGACCCTCCACTGACACAAAGTCTGCCTCTGGATCCATGGGGAAATTGCTTTAGCAGCTGGTCAAACTCTCAGACTAGCATCCATCTAGACTCACAGAGAGGGAGACACTCATGCACACGCACGCACGCACGCACGCACGCACGCACACACACACACACACACACACACACACACACACACACACACACACACACACACACGAAGAGAAGAGATGTCTTAGTCTGATTTACACTTGGTTCCGCGCACCGAAGATAATCTATCTAAAAGCTCACAATGTGTCATGCTGCAACGTGATATGAGATATTGCAGATATACTATTTTCGGTGTGCGACACAATGCACATCCAAGTATAAATCAGGGATGAGTAAGCATGCATAGTGGACGAAAAGGCAGGCAGCAGGCTGGCGGTACTGCGGTACGGTTTGGTATTGATGTGTCTTCAATGGGCAGAGTGCAGTGCCCTTTAAATGTCACAGGGGAAATAGCAACTCATCTATCACTGCACATTGAGGACAGACATTTACACAGAGGGACACATTTTGAAAGCATTTGGCTCTAGCTTTGGCTCCATTATTTCTGTCTATGAATTATGCATGTCTGTCTGCTATTAGAGTCATGCCACCTTACATTCCAACTAGTTTGGCTGTCTTACCCCCCGGCTCCACTGCGAGCGTTGAGCATCGCATCAACGTCAACACTGGGAACGCTCCCTTTTAACCCTCTAAGGCCCGCATTAAGAAATACTTGAAATAAAAAATTGAAAAAAATCAGATGGTGTTGTAAGAGTCCTATTAAGAGGAAACTGTAATGTTTTTTTCAAAAAAATGTTTTTGTAAGATTTTATAGCCATAAATCAAAAATCATAAATCATGCTCTAATTTACATATGGGGGATATTTTTCACAATAATAACATATGTACATGTTCTAGACATTCTAATGATCACCAAAAAAAATAGGACAGGCATTTTACTTATGTTTTTGTGAGGTATAGCTTCCATGAAAAAGTGAGATGTTGTTCGTCAAAACTCTGGAATTTCAGCGGGTGTGGCGGGTGTGAATGTCAGCCCCTGTGGGGGGTATTTATATGCAAATATTGTGGCCAATGGCATTGTAATACTAAACAATAGAATCCAATGGTGGTGTTTAGGTGGTAGGGGGAGCTAAAATAAAATGATTAAAACCTTTTTTTGGATAAAATACAAACGTTGTAATATTACAACCGTGGGCCTTAGAGGGTTAATCAATGAAGGGTGGTCCACTGCCGATATCAACGTTGGACATCGGATGCAAAATTCGCCCCTGTAAACATTTTGGCCGCAGGCACAACGCAACGCTCCTGGTGGAGCCCTAGCCTTATCATTTGATGCATTTAAGTGTCTTGACTATTAACCATCACATGTTTTGGAGAAAATAGTTTTTTTTCTCAGCTTTCCTCCTTTTTAACCCTATAAGTGCCTATCCCGAACAAGTTCGGCTTTATTTCAATCCAATCCAATATTTTATTTGCTATTTTACTTACCCCGAGCTGCTTGGAGCAACGTGGGTGGTCCTTGCTCGTCCAGCGCTAGCCAACGAGAGACGCTAGATGGTCCGACGATTTATTCCATTGAAAATGGTTTAAAATAAAGTTTAGAGCCCCCCAAAAAAACCTCAATATATACTGTCGGCGGCGCGACGTATTCCAGGGTGCCTATTCCGAACTAGTTTGGGATATTTAATAAAATGAATTATTTAATCGGAGGCCTCAACGAAGCCCCGGTCTAAACGTCCATCCATGGTCCAGGCCAACACTCGGCCATACACGGGCCGTAGTCGCGCTAACGGCCGCATCGCACCGCCCACTCCAATAATAAATCACATCTTTAGACAGGATTTTCTCCGGATTGTGTTCCCAGACCCAAAGAAAAAGTTTTTTGCAACTGAAATAGCTTTAGATCGGGCTTCTAAATGGGTTAGCATTTTGGCTACGTGTCAGCTAGCTTCCTCCTCTCGTCACCCATAGCATTGGCTGGAGTGAAATCCCAAGGCACTTGGGACAGTGTCGACGGAAGCTAGAGCAAAGGTCTATAGAGACATTTCTGGCACTCTAGCGCCCCTTGTGGCCGGCGGCACTGTATGAGTTAAAAGGAAATCTCAGTCAGGAAAGTTTGGCACATGATTGACATGGTTGATCATATTGAGATAAAATGTATATTCTTTTGAACCTTTTGAAGTGTGTTGGCATTCAGAGTACTGCCTACAAGTGGTTTGCTCGCCACCATAACGATAGCACTTTATCTGTTGAGATTAGAGCCCGACCGATATATCGGTCAATTCGATATATCGGTCGTTTTGGAGGTATCGGTATCGGTATCGGTATCGGTGAATTATTCCACCGATACCGATATTTTTTTTTTTTGATATTTTTTTTTTTTTTTTTTTTGACCCCATTAAATCTAGTAAACATGATTTCAATCGCGATTTTGCATGTTCCACCCCCCATACAACCCCATCTTTCATACAGGGCAGCCATCTTTGCTTACATAACATGAAACGTAAAACATAATGGCTATTTTCTCAAGAATGCCTGAACGGATTTCCAATCTGATTTTTTTGTTTGAAAGCTGTGAACAGCCTGCACAAACATGGTGCATGCTCTGTGCATGGGCGTGCATGATCTGTGCACTATAAATTACATGGAAGTCTATGGAGATTTATGGCAGGGAGAACCCAAAGAAGGCATATTTAATTGGCAGTAACTGAGTTAATTGTCTGTAACGTGTCTGCGGATAGAGCATGAAACCCTGAGTTATATAGGCCTATGTGTGGGCAATACCAGAATTATCCAGCAGAGTGCAGTATAATAGTCCAAGATGCAAGCCAACACTACTGGAGCTGCTGCCTCTCGTGTGTCGTTCACTCACCACATGCACTGTCTAACTCTGATTTTTCATGTTGCGGTGGAGGAAGGTGTGTAGGCCTATGTGAAAATCCACAGAGAAATATAGATGTCTGACTATAGACTATAGAACTTGTGTTGTTTAATTGCTTGGCAATGCATTTACGTTTGGATAAAAGACACATATTAATTCATAAACGAGACAAAACACAGCAGAACCCCCAAATTAAAAGAGTATTATTATCCAACAAGCAATAGAAATTGATAACTGCGACCAAACTTAAAGTTTGACATGAAAAGCACAAAAAAGCAATAATCTGACCATTTATCCGAGGGGCGAGCTGTCAATTAACACTTTGACTGCCAGACCCCCCCGGCCCCCCACCCTGACCAATGCCACCATTAGGTCCCATTCATTCTGCCCCGATTCCAGGGAATATATTGAAAATCATCCGATATTCACATCGGAACAAAAATGGGAGGTTAGGTAAAAGAGGGTTTTTTTTTTAATAAAAAAAATATTTGGAGTGATTTCGATTAGCGGTTTTGGAGATAGGTGCACGAGAGTGCGCACTGCGCAAACCAGTCAATAACCTCGGAAATCTAGATTCTGAGATATTTGAGTTCAAAGAAAAAAAACTTTAGGAAGCCATAGCAACAAATTGGTAAATGGTAACGGAACACAAGTACCCTTGACAGAAAGAATGTCAAACCAGCTTTCATTCGGTGAAAAAAAAGTTTAAAAAATATTGTACCATCTTCTAGTTTCAAGGGGGCAAAGTGAAAAAGTATGGAATGACTCAGAAGGTGAAACCTGTCTTACAGTTTGATAGAACTATGCACTGTGAATTCACTGTGTTTTTACCTGGTCTGAAAGGTCAGGAAGACAGAAAGTCAGAAAAGTGATGTAAACCTTTTATTTTGTGGCCACATCGAACCCTAATTCCTCATTCACAGCAAAGCAGGAGCAGCAAAGCTAAAGTTTTGCTTGCTTGGTGTTCAACATTTACAAATATTTACAAAAAAAAAATCACAAATATGACTTTTCACAAAAATAAAATATAACTGGATAAAAGTAAAATAAAATAAAAGTGCAGCAAGTAAACAATAAATAAAATAATATAAAAGTCAAAATAAAGTACTGTATTCTCATGTGCAAAAAAAGGCATCCAACATGCCAACATTCAGGAGTCCGGCACCATGCTCTCAAGAGCAAAAAACAAGGTCAATGTATATTTACTGTTGGCCACTAGATGGTACTGTTCACTGTGTGTGTGTGTGTGTGTGTGTGTGTGTGTGTGTGTGTGTGTGTGTGTGTGTGTGTGTGTGT
The DNA here is from genome assembly GCF_963921795.1 of Nannobrachium achirus. NCBI lineage: Eukaryota > Metazoa > Chordata > Actinopteri > Myctophiformes > Myctophidae > Nannobrachium > Nannobrachium achirus. Next base: position 40,903,183 of record NC_137818.1, on the reverse strand, counting down.
GTGTGTGTGTACACTTATACACTGGGTCACAAAAGGCGGCTAGAAACACAATCACCTTACCCCATTCAGGCCGGGTACACATTTTAGTGTATGGGAGGGGCTTACAGTACATGTACAGTATGTATATAGTAAAATAGTAGTAAATAGTAATAGAAAATAGTAATTAGTAAATAGTAAATTGAAAAAAGGGGGACCAATACTAGCCACCCATGAGTAACTCCAGTGACAGCTGGAACAGACCTACTGCACATACAGTATGAAACAGAGCTGATACCTTTATGTAGGAAAATAATGCTGCTATTTGTACTCTATACAAAATGTTAGGCCTAAATGGGCTAAGGAATTCAAACCATGGATTGACATCTACCTCCCACGGTTGAAGCCGACAATAGTAAAATAGTAGTAAATAGTAATAGAAAATAGTAATTAGTAAATAGTAAGTAAAATAGTAAATTGAAAAAAGGGGGACCAATACTAGCCACCCATGAGTAACTCCAGTGACAGCTGGAACAGACCTACTGCACATACAGTATGAAACAGAGCTGATACCTTTATGTGTGTGTGTGTGTGTGTGTGTGTGTGTGTGTGTGTGTGTGTGTGTCTTTCTGTCTTTCAGTGGTAGCGTTGTTCTGTGTGGTACTGAACCTCGCAGAGACCTACATGCAAGAACACTTTGCAGCCCTGGCACTTGTAGGATGTTTCGTTTTTCACTTTGATTCCCCTCCTGACGCAGACCCTGCACTTCCTGGAGTGGGGGATTTTTACCAACAGATGATGGTATCGGTTGCCACTGAGCCGATCAGCCGGGTCTACTCTTGGCGGCCGTTCATGCTGCTCTGCAGCTCTTCCTCTCTCTCCCTCCACCTGTGCTTCTCCCTCCACCTGTGCTGCACCCGCCACCTGTCCAGGCTGTCCAGCATCACCCTCGGGTGCTTCAGCTCCCCCTTCCTCACCATCGTCTCCCACTTCCTGCAGCACAGCCTCTCCCACTTCCTGCAGCACAGCATCCACATCAAGAGGATCTGACGGGCCAGCAGGAGGGAGACTGGTCCAGGCAGTGATGACACTCAGCAGATAATCAAGCAAGCGCAGCGTCGTGTCCGGGTTCCTTGCTTTGAAGATGAGGAAGCTGTTGAATATGGCTATTTGGAAGAGGTACATTGCAAACTTCTTAGGCCACCTCTCCGTCTTCCTGCAGAAATAATAATAGCTCAAATTTTGGTCTAATTTGTCAACTGCGTTCATGCCGTGATTGTACTCTACGATGGCGACAGGCTTCTGCTTCGCCTGGAGCTCCTCTTTGTCCTTCTCACGGACCATCACTGTGCGCATCTCGTCTCTGTGTAGTGTGGAGAGGATTCTCACAATGCGCTTGTCACGCCAAGCCACAAGCATCACTTCACGGTTGTGACGCATTAGTCTTTCTCCCTTTTTCAGGGTGGCGTCAGACGCATTTCTGATGGCCAGTGGCTCGCCCCTGTATTTTCGGATCGTGCCAATTGTGTGCGTCTTGTGAGCGTGCAGCAGTGTTTGCGCCAGTGACACCTTGATGTAGTAATTGTCCATGTATAGGTGGTACCCAAAGCCAGAGAGAGAGGTCATCAGCTGTATGACCGTCTCTTCAACTGGGTTATAGACGCCATAATATGGCCTTAGGTTATAGCAGTAACCAGTTGCTGTGTCACTCAGTATGTAGCTTTTGATCCCATACTTGATGGGCTTGTCTGGGTTGTAAACTCTGAAACAGAGGCGCCCTCTCCACTTCAGCATGCCCTCATCAATGCTGATTTTCTCCCCGGGAACAAAGAGAGCCTGGAACCTCTCTAGGAGGAAAACGAGGAGAGGCCGGACTCTGTAGAGCCTGTCGCTGCGGTCTACATTCTCCTCGTCGCGGAACCTCAGGTACCTCCAAATTGCCTGGTACCGGTTCCTTGCCATTGTTCTCGGAAAGTACGGGGTGGCAATGACGGGGTTTGTAGACCAGTGCATCGCTATCTCCGGCTTGTGGACGATTGCTGTGAGGAACAGAAGTCCGAAGAAGTTTTTCAGCTCAGTTAGAGTTACATTAGTCCAGGCAGAGACCCGACAGTGTGGATGCGCTATGCCAGACTCCTCCGCTCTCGCCATCTCCGCCATCATACTGTCCTCTGCGTTGTCATTGGTCTGTTGGCAGATGGTCTCCAGCAGCTCATCTGTCAGGAACAGAGCCAGGAAGTCCACAGGGACATTAGACTGCAGCGCAGCAGCTTCACCGCGTGGTCCAGGTGTAGCAGTGAATGGGAAGTCTGTTGGCTCCCAACCTTCCTCCATCCAGTCAGACTCTACGACTGGAGGGGGCCTTGTCCTCGTCCCTGTATATGATAGAAATAAAAATAAAAAAAAACTAAATGATCGTGCGTCTGTTTTGTATGTTCTTTAGCAAAGGCTGTCGCACAAAAGTAGTGAAAACAGCAGATCTACATGCACACAACGCCTCGCGGTGCGAGGCGTTGTGTGCTTGTAGATCGGCTGTTTTCACTAGTCTAAATAATTTCAAATGATAAATGCAAAACGAGCGGTTTTGGACATACAAAGTTTTCACCCGAAAGCAACGATATGATAGAATAGAAAATTACTAAATGATCATGTGCGTGTGTTTATTTCTGTATATGATAGAAATAGCAAATTACTAAATTATCTGTGTGTGTTTGTGTTTCTAAAATACATATTTTTTGTATTTGTGTAGTAAGTGTCATGAACAGAAAAGGTTATTTTACGTACGGCGACCAGATGGCACTGCATGTGGTGTTGCACGGGAACGTGGTGGCACTGCACGGGAACGTGGTGGCACTGCACCGGAAGTACTGGCTTCCTCTTCTCCTACCTCCCTCTCTGTGTCTGAAATCACATATCACAAAATATATAGTTTGGTGAGTAATGCTGGCAAGGGCAGTCATAGTGGTAAGATGTACACACATTCAAATCAATTGTTTACTCCTATGCAGGGTGTGTCATGCAGAAAAGGGTTCTAGTGAAAACAGCAGATCTACAAGCACACAACGCCTCGCGTTGTGTGGGGTTCTTAGCTTACCTATTGGAGGGGTAGCAGACTTCCTACTAGGTCGACCTGCTACATCTGCATCATCGAACTCGTCCTCCTCACCTGAAATAAAATGTAAAATACTTTTGTAAACATGTACATCAAAGCGAACACAGGTAAGTCTAAGTGTGTGTGTGTGTGTGTGTGTGTGTGCGTGTGTGTGTGTGTGTGTGTGTGAGACACATAATCCATCAAAAGCTATGGTGGCCACTGAATTTTCTACCTGTTTATATGCTCTGCTTTGATACAGATCTACAGTAGCTGTGTAGATCGATTTGATGGATTATTATGACACACACACACACACACACACACACACACACACACACACACACACACACACACACACACACACACACACACACACACACACACACACACACACATTGTATTACTAAACTATCTATCTAGGTATACACACACACGATAAAAAACTAAACTATAAAGAAATGTATTCTTACTGGAAGTTGGAGGAGCTACATAGTCTTTGTCCATGTCATCTTCTCCAGAGGACTCCCGGTCCAGCTCACTGTCTGCGTCGCTCAGCTCACAGGATGCTTGAGTGGCCGCTGGCCTCGGCCGAAGTTTGCGTGGTTGTGGGACGACTGAGCCTTCGGTAACCTGTTGAGTTGATAAACAAAGAATATAGTTTAGCTCTTGAGACTACAAACTCCTGGACTACAAACCATGGATTGACATCTAGACCTACTGCACATACAGTATGAAACAGAGATGATACGTTTATCTACTTTGAGGAAAATAAGGCTGCTATTTGTACCCTGTATATATATAAATATACAGGGTACAGGTACAGGTACAGATGTAGCAGGTCGACCTAGTAGGAAGTCTGCTACCCCTCCAATAGGTAAGCTAAGAACCCCACACAACGCGAGGCGTTGTGTGCTTGTAGATCTGCTGTTTTCACTAGAATAGTTCTCCAACTATATATAATTATGTTCCCCATTTTCAACTGTTTTCTTTTATAAATACAATGCGGCCATATACGTGTGTTACAGGTAGAACACAGCACTGATCTCATCTAACATTGAAAGACAGACGTTTAGAACAAAGTGAAACATAGAGAACATAAGCTTTGTAACGCTTACCGGTTCGCAGATCGCAGGACCGCTCGGCAGAGCTTCCCGCAGGGCCTGGGGAGAGACCACAGTGACCGCTCGTCTGCCACGGGCACGGCGGCTACCACGGCCCCGTTTGGGTGCTGAAGCACCAGCTGCATCTGGGGCATGGTCAGTGGGGCTGGGCAGCACGCATGCCTCGTGCTTGGTGTCCAGACTGTCAGGCCGAAGCTGGAGTGGTTGTGGAACGACTGAGCCTTCGGTAACCTGTTGAGTTGATAAACAAAGAATATAGTTTAGCTCTTGAGACTACAAACTCCTGGACTACAAACCATGGATTGACATCTAGACCTACTGCACATACAGTATGAAACAGAGATGATACGTTTATCTACTTTGAGGAAAATAAGGCTGCTATTTGTACCCTGTATATATATAAATATACAGGGTACAGGTACAGGTACAGATGTAGCAGGTCGACCTAGTAGGAAGTCTGCTACCCCTCCAATAGGTAAGCTAAGAACCCCACACAACGCGAGGCGTTGTGTGCTTGTAGATCTGCTGTTTTCACTAGAACCCTTTTCTGCATGACACATGTGTCTAAGTGTATAGACTATACTGCAACATATTGACAAGAAAGAGAAACCACTGTGACCGTAGGGCATGCCATTGGTTTGAGAGGCACAAGGCCAGAGGGGCAACAGCCATGGCCTCCATGAAATTCCTGCCCTGCATAGGAGTAAACAATTGATTTGAATGTGTGTACATCTTACCACTATGACTGCCCTTGCCAGCATTACTCACCACCAAACTATATATTTTGTCACAATGCAACATAGCTCTGTATTGAACAATGCTGTACCCTCTCCAACTATATATATGTTCCCCATTTTCAACTGTTTTCTTTTATAAATACAATGCAGCCATATACGTGTGTTACAGGTAGAACACAGCACTAATCTCATCTAACATTGAAAGACAGACGTTTAGAACAAAGTGAAACGTAGAGAACACAAGCTTTGTAACGCTTACCGGTTCGCAGATCGCAGGACCGCTCAGCAGAGTTTCCCGCAGGGCCTGGGGAGAGACCACAGCGACCGCTCGTCTGCCACGGGCACGGCGGCTAGTTCCACCACGGCCCCGCTTGGGTGCTGAAGCACCAGCTGCATCTGGGGCATGGTCAGTGGGGCAGGGCAGCACGCATGCCTCGTGCTTGGTGTCCAGACTGTCAGGCCGACGCTGGAGTGGTTGTGGAACGACTGAGCCTTCGGTAACCTGTTGAGTTGATAAACAAAGAACCCCTATAGTTTAGCTCTTGAGACTACAAACCATGGATTGACATCTAGACCTACTGCACATACAGTATGAAACAGAGCTCATACCCTCATGTACTTTGAGGAAAATAAGGCTGCTATTTGTACTGTACCCTGTTACATATGTTTTCTCATGCCAATAAAGCTCCTTTGAATTGAATTGAATTGTATAATGAAACCAAATGCACCCTACATGAAAAAACAGTATACATAGTCTCTCTCTCCCCATTCCTGACAACCTACAGTATACCTGCCAACCTACAGTACGTGAAAAAAAACAAAGCAACAATAGCAGGTCAGGCTTATTGATTGATTGATTGAAGAATGTACAAGCTTGCATTTTAGAAAGACGTACAGATTCATCTCTTTTCCACAGGAACCAACCACACTTTATGCAGTGTAGATGGAGGTGTCTCACCTCAGAATGGACACTGGTTGTTGGGTGATGGGAGGAGATACGAGGTTTCACCACACTACTTTGAAAGTTTCACGAGTGCAGACGCTATTCATATTTTATTTTGTTATGGGCCGTCCTGGACTACAAACCATGGATTGACATCTAGACCTACTGCACATACAGTATGAAACAGAGATGATACGTTTATCTACTTTGAGGAAAATAAGGCTGCTATTTGTACCCTGTATATATATAAATATACAGGGTACAGGTACAGGTACAGATGTAGCAGGTCGACCTAGTAGGAAGTCTGCTACCCCTCCAATAGGTAAGCTAAGAACCCCACACAACGCGAGGCGTTGTGTGCTTGTAGATCTGCTGTTTTCACTAGAACCCTTTTCTGCATGACACATGTGTCTAAGTGTATAGACTATACTGCAACATATTGACAAGAAAGAGAAACCACTGTGACCGTAGGGCATGCCATTGGTTTGAGAGGCACAAGGCCAGAGGGGCAACAGCCATGGCCTCCATGAAATTCCTGCCCTGCATAGGAGTAAACAATTGATTTGAATGTGTGTACATCTTACCACTATGACTGCCCTTGCCAGCATTACTCACCACCAAACTATATATTTTGTCACAATGCAACATAGCTGTTTGAACAATGCTGTACCCTCTCCAACCCTCTCTAACCTGTTGAGTTGATAAACAAAGAACCCCTATAGTTTAGCTCTTGAGACTACAAACCATGGATTGACATCTAGACCTACTGCACATACAGTATGAAACAGAGCTCATACCCTCATGTACTTTGAGGAAAATAAGGCTGCTATTTGTACTGTACCCTGTTACATATGTTTTCTCATGCCAATAAAGCTCCTTTGAATTGAATTGAATTGTATAATGAAACCAAATGCACCCTACATGAAAAAACAGTATACATAGTCTCTCTCTCCCCATTCCTGACAACCTACAGTATACCTGCCAACCTACAGTACGTGAAAAAAAACAAAGCAACAATAGCAGGTCAGGCTTATTGATTGATTGATTGATTGATTGAAGAATGTACAAGCTTGCATTTTAGAAAGACGTACAGATTCATCTCTTTTCCACAGGAACCAACCACACTTTATGCAGTGGTATACAGTGGTATACAGTGGTGTGTCTTTTTTTGAGGGCATATACGTTCAACTACTATTCGTTTGGCCAGGGCAGACACTATAGTGCATAAAATACGCTACTGTGGTGGACACTAGATGGAGGTGTCTCACCTCAGAATGGACACTGGTTGTTGGGTGATGGGAGGAGATACGAGGTTTCACCACACTACTTTGAAAGTTTCACGAGTGCAGACGCTATTCATATTTTATTTTGTTATGGGCCGTTATATATTTCATACATTATACATAAATACAATGCCAATGCGGCCATATACACGCGTTACAGGTAGAACACAGCACCGATCTCATATAACATTGAAAGACAGACGTTTAGAACAAAGTGAAACATAAACCGTAATATTTACCAGTTCGCTGATCGCAGGACGGGCTGCATCTCCGGGGACCTGATCAGTGGTGCTCTCGCCGCCACCGGGGTGACTGATCTCCACCGGCTCGTCCTTGATCGTGGACGTGGGCGCTTGCTCTTTGATCCGTGGAGCTACGGTACCGGTAACTGGGACCGGTGGCGGTGGGACGGGGATCACTGACTTGGGTTTGAAAACCTCGGTGATCTTAGGCTGGCCCCTTGGTGGCGACATGGGGTGTTTACGTTTGTATTTAGCTTTTCCTCGCCTCATCTTTCCCTGACACAAGAAATATACTACAAGAAATATACTACACTACAGTCTCTCGACCCTCTGCGCGCATACAATACAATAAACTACACTATGGCTACAACTCTCTACTCGCTATCTCCGTCCCCCCGACTTTCGGCGTACTGTATATAGTACAATACAATACTATATAGACCTACAACATACAACACAAACTCCTCTACACTCCTTACATACAATACTATATAGACCTACAACACAAACTCCTCTACACTCCTTACATACAATACTATATAGACCTACAACATACAACACAAACTCCTCTACACTCCTTTTTTTGTTTTTTTTTATGTTTTTTTGCCAACCCCAAAAAAGAAACCCTTCTAAATCAAATAACTAACTAACTAACTTACAAAATGGACCCCGGCCCTCAGTTGTCTAAGTCTAAACAAAGAAAATCCCCTCCCCCACTCCTACAAGCTAAAACCTAAATCTACCGATCTCTCTCTCTCTCTCTATCTCTATCTATCTAAATAAAACTAAATCTAATGAATGAAATAAACTACTACTACACTATACTATACACTATACTAAACTACTAAACAATTACCTGATCTCGCTCTTTCTCTCAATCTCTCTCTCTCTCTCTCTCTCTCTCTGATGTTTGTCCGGGAGTAAACGTAAAGTCACTGAAGTATTGTTCTCTGTCTGCAACTATGTATCTGGGATGTGGGCCTCTCAGCCTTGATTCTGGGGGAACCGGCCAACCCGCATGCTTGAATTTGGTCACATGAGCGTGTGATGTCATGCATGACAACATCCCATTGTCCAAAAGGGCTGAATCTTCGTTACAGAGTAGATCACACACTGTACCACTGCAATATGAAAAAAAAGGGTCGGGCGGTATATCCCTCCCAACTTTTTAATTGGCAAGATTGCGCAGGAAGTGGCGGGCGGTATATCCCTCCCGTGGCAGCCAGAGTGTTAAATGATCTTAAATGAATAATTTTTTTTTTTTTACAAAACATCGGTATCGTATCGGTATCGGTGCTCTAGCACTCTCCAACATCGGATATCGGTATCGGTCGGAAAAAATGGTATCGGTCGGGCTCTAGTTGAGATTAGGAACCTTCTGCAGCACCTGCCCTCTTTCAAGTACCTTGATGTTTTATTTTAGGCCCGGATTTAGTTCTCCAAGCTTTTGATATTTTTTGTCAATACACAATGCTTTTGCATAGCTCATTGAGTCTGATTAAAATGTATGGTGTTTTAATTTTGTCATAATGTGTTTTTGTCTTTCAATACTTTAGTTTTTAATGATTCAAATTGCAAAGAACTTTATCAACATCCATCCATCCAGCCATCCATCTTCAACCACTTTTCTGAAGTCAGGTCGCGGGGGTAACAACTCCGGCAGTAGGCATGTACTATAGGCTTGAAGACAGTCAGTAATAATCATCCTTTCACGCTAAACATTCTTGTTTGTTTCAATTTCATCTCATTCAAGCCTTATTTCCCAGTGTCACCATGCAGAGGTCTATTTAACTGTATGGGCGGCCATGTGCATGAGATGAGCACAGCTGCATACCTCATGTGATATTTTTTTCCCGCTTAACATGTGAAATCCAGGAATGCAGCCAGCATCCTATAAGCCTTCTGTATGAAACACATTACTGTTTAGGTTTTTCCTTATGTTGGATTCTAAACAGTAGTGCCTACCAGTATTGACGTTTGTGATCAGCAAAGCCTTGCATGTGTCTAGTCAGACAAACCTTAGACGTGGACTTCAAAATAAGAGCACAGCCATACCTAAAATATACAGTTTTTGTATAATTACTTTAAAACATTGATTGAGATATTATCATGCAGCCCCAGAATTCGCAAGTAAAAAGTAAAAATTAGGCGTTAAAATGAACGGTAATTCAAATTTTACCTACGTATCTGTCACAGTCACAAACTTTGCCTGTCTTGTCTAGATCTTGTATTTCTATGTGTTGCGTTCATGTTCTAGTTTTCATGGTTCTGTGTTGTCTACCCAGCTGTACTGTATCATGTGTAATCAGTCCTCGTGTATATTAGTCTTGTTCCCCTGTTAATCCCTGTCCAGTCATTGTTTGGTGTCACATCATAGTGTTAGTTTGTGATTTTGGTGTTTTCTCTGTGTTATGTAATACATCACTCAAAGTTTGGTTTTGAACTCTGCCTGCCTTTGCTGTCCTGCATTTGGGCCCTCACCACACCACCAGATTGTGACACTTATTATTTTGATGATTTGGTGACTATTATTATAATCTTTTTTATTCTAATATTTTTCATCCCATGATTTTTGCAACCCATTTTTTCACCCAGTGCCAACTGCCAATTGCCTAAACTGTAATCCTGGGTTCTGGCCGAACTGGGCCCCAAATTCTGCCCTGGCATCTTGGCGCAGACTGGCCTACAAGCACACAACGTGTTGAGGCAGCGACGTGTTGTGTGCTTGTATCAGCTGTTTTATTTTTGGGTGGGACTCCTGGGCCACAGTAGCCTGTCATTGGGCTACTAGGCTGGTATTCAGATGATAGACAAGTCAGTGGGCCAATCATGTGATGTCTCTCTGCTCTGTGGGCCTGTGCTACAGAAGGATTGGCCCTCTTCACTTTAGGCCGCCCAGCCTAAAAATGACTGTAATATCCAAAGATAACGTGGGCATATGCCCGTTATGCCCGATGCCCATTGCCCAGTCCACCCCTGCTTTTTGGGGCAGGTGGGCATGACCTTTTGGCAAGTAGAACGTGGCCTGTACTTGCCCAACCTTACTGCCAACCCTTGCCTTGCGGATGACCAAAATTCTCAGGGAGAGGCCAGCCACCAAAACTCATTTATCCATTTAGCCGCTTGTGTCCGCAATCGTATTCTTTCTTTTGTCAACATGTGTTGTTTTTACTTTTAAATGTGCTTCATAAATAAATTGACTTGAATTGACCACAGACTTGACCTCTACGATTCTCCTGAAGTTTCCCTTTAGAAGCCCTGCAAATCCCGACTTTATCTCCATCATCTATCCTTCATCTTATCTTTCTGATAAGCTTTCTCTCCCCCTCCATAGCTTTCTCTCTTCTACTCATATTCACTGTTAAGTCCCCATTCATCTCATCTCTATGTCTTGTCTCACAGAGAGTTAAACTTTGTCGCTAGCACCGGATTTTCCGCTCTAAATAAATAATACTTTTCACTCACTGATGTTGCTTTTCTCAGGAGCTTTTCAATGTCCTACTCTCCTCGTTTGCTCTCTTTCTTCTATTTTGAGTGGTTCTCAAAGTGTGGTTTGGGCACCCCCAGGGGTCCTTGGAGTTTGAGAACCACTGCTCTATTTAACATTGCTGTCATCTTTCCCCGTGGTACAGCTCTCCTGTTGAAAAGCATCTAAAAGTAGTAGCACTATTTTAATGGTCTGTCACTGGTCATATTATATAACAATATTAGCTTCAAAAGACCTTAATAGGAAAACGGTTGTCAAACGAGACCCATGCTAGGCTCTGTGGAAGAAAAGTTTACTTTTTGAAAAGCATTGAGGTAAAAGCTGGAAATATTAAATCCAGCTGATCAGTTTAGAAGATCTTTCCCTTTAATGACATCCCCAAAATAGGGATGCCAGTTTGAAAGTTAAGTCTGTCTGTGTGTTTTATAAATATTTAACCAATGAAACTATTAAGAGCTTGTGACTAAATAACAAGTACATCGAATCCAGTGGAAAACAGGTTATTTTTTATTTTTGTATTTCCTGTAACTGTTTTGGATATACAAAGTTTCCACTTGACAGCACAATATGTTATTGGGATAATGTTGAAAATACTTGTGATAGTAACTTTATTTTCCAGAAGCCTCTCAATTCAATGTGTTTTTCATACTCCCTTGGCTTCCAGATAGCGTGAGTTCAATCCACAAGCTGCAGTCTGCCAAAGTGACACCCCATAATGATCATCTGTGGGTTACATTGCGGTTACCATGGAGTCTCCCGGGGTGATGGGTAGAAATCACGCCACAATTAGCTTAATTAGAGTAATTCCACTTAATTAGAGCAGTTTCACTTCTGCTGCACTGTGCACTGACAAAAGGGATTGTATGAGATGTGAAAGCTTGACCAAATGCAGTTTATTCCCAGACAGATCTGATGCCTTTAGTTGGTTTACACTTATATTCAGATATTTTGCACACACACTTTGTATTCCAATGGTATGTACAGTAGGCTACTGTACAGCAGTACAAGTAAGCACATGAACCATACACATCCGTGTGTACAGTACATGCACGACTGCACGCATGCACACACACAAATTCCACTGTGTATAGTATTCAGCTACTCCACTAATGTAGAGGTAAACGCACAGCCATGCATGTGTGCACACACACACACACACACGTGCGTGCGCACACACACGCACGCACGCACGCACGCACACACGTGCACACACACACAAATGCATGCACATGCACACAACACTTTCACGTGATTATTTACTTAAATTATTTCTCCATTATCTCTTCAACACCCACATAGTTCTGTTCTATGTGTCCCCAGTGTCACTTTAATGCTAAGCATTGTCTCCTCCAGCATAATGACACATCTTACTGTAACTAATGTGTCTATGTCTGTGTCTGTGTGTGTGTGTGTGTGTGTGGGGGGGGGCTGTTGTCTGCTTAAGCCTGAATTATACCTCATCACGTGATGGTGTTGTGCTCTGAAAATCGATTGGCTGTTTTAGGTGTGCGATACTGGTGCATGAATGTACATGAATTTATGCGGTTGCTGTGTGTTTGAGTATTCATAATGCTATCTGTTCATGGACACTAAAGTGGCTTATTTAGCTGCCTGATGATAGAAATGACTGATCACATCTGCCTTGTTTCAGTATTTTTGTTATGTTTTAGCGATGAGTTTAGTTGCGACCGTCAGGTCACAAGTTACTATGAAAACCTCCACCGGCTGTCCCTCCGTCAGTCCGTCTGTCCGTCACATCATGTCACACTTTTGGCCCTACTCTTATCTCCGGAACTGTTGCCCCTATCGATGCCAAATCTTGCACAAACACTCCTTGGATGGCAACTCACAACCTCAAGCCCTAATTTCTCACATGGCCATCTTCTAGCGCCACCATGAGGCCGATTTTTGGCCAAGAATCATGCAACGTGTCATGTCATGTCAGGGCGTGGGCATGCCTCAACAGTGTCTCGGGAGATAACCTATCCATAACTAGTGCCTCAACAGTGTCTCGGGAGATAACCTATCCATAACTAGTGCCTCAACAGTGTCTTAGGAACTGTTTCCAGGTCCCAACCGGCTGCTTGGGAACTGGAAGGTTCCCAGTTGAGTGTGAATAGGAACGACTGACTGCTAGCGTATGGGATGATTTTTTTTTTATTGCCGAGTCACGCTCTCGTACGCCGAGCAGGGAAATGAATCGACCTGGTCACAGGCATTGTACCATATGGTGATTCAAAGTGACAGAATTACGATGGCTTTCTTCCTCACAGTCACACCGCTGTAGAGCTGTGCTGTTTGTGCCTGCCTGCCACCATCTCCTCTCATTTCTACCTTTCTGTTTCTCCCTCTACCTTTTGTTCCCTTTTCTGATTGAAATTATTGCAAGTTTCAGAGTGGTAACAGAATGTTGATCCCTCACCTCACCCCAATTTTAGCACTTGCACGGTCTTTCCACCCCTTCCTAAACCTCTCCCTCTTTTTTCCTGCATCCCGCAGTGTTGCAGTATCTGACTCTCCGCGTTTCCATGCCTTGTTTTTTTTTCACAACTCAGCAATTTTTCCACTTTTCTCTCACAGCCCCTCTCTCTCTCTCTCTCTCTCTCTCTCTCTCTCTCTCTCTCTCTCTCTCTCTCACTCTGTCTGTCTCAACACCCTCACTCAGTGATATTATAATGACACTGCAGTAGCTGGGGATAGGATATTTTAATACTGTCCTTGGGAATGTCATTCAGGGTCACGTGGGAGAATCCCCGAGGGAGAAGAGTGTGTTTACAATGCTTTATAAATATTGCAGATGGCAGGCATGACTGGAGACAGATGGGATTGGTTGCAAACATGACAGCCAGACCCCTAAGCCGCTGGATGAAAGAGAGTTTGATGCATCGCATGGTCTCTCTCTGGTGTATATATTATAATGTATTTCTCTCTCTCTTTCTTTCTTTCTTTCTTTCTTTCTTTCTTTCTTTCTTTCTTTCTTTCTTTCTTTCTTTCTTTCTTTCTTTCTTTCTTTCTTTCTTCCTTCCTTCCTTCCTGCCTGTTCTCCAGATGGTAAGGTGTATGCGTTTGGGGGAATGGGAGGAGACACCACACCCCAGGCCTTGGTGAGGGTCTACGAGGCAGAGAAAGACCAGTGGCTGCCCCTGGCCTCCATGCCCACACCGCGATACGGAGCCACCTCCTTCCTCAGGGGAAACAAAATCTACGTGATGGGTGGGTCCTATCTCTCTGCGTCGGTGGCTTGCTTGCGTCTGTCATTGACCCCAGTCAATGAAGTACCTATAGGGATAATTTAAATGCATATCAAGTTACAGTAGATTTTTCAGCTACAAAGCTCTTTCCCACTGTATAACAATGTGAAGATTAACAGGGGAAAGTTAGAGGAACTGAAGGAGTAAATAATGAGGATAAAGTGACACAACAAAAGCGAGTCGTTGTCATGTTCAGTCATTTGAAGCGTCTACCTGTAGCCCGTTTCCATTGTAAGATAATTCATCTTCTAACCATCTGACGAGGCCTTGCCTCATTTGGGAAGAACAGACAGGCTTGAGTGTGACACAAAACATCTAACAAACAGGATGCGCGTGCCTACGAGCTCAAACACACTCAAACACGCATGCATAAACACAAAATCATATTTCAACTCATTATACAGAGCTATGAGTAATAAGCAGTGGTTTTAGTCATGCTGTTTGCTATGTGTCTGGAAACACAGGTCACTGCCTGCTGCTCTGTCTGTCTACACACACACACACACACACGCGCGCGCACGCATGCGCACGCACACACACACCCACACCCACACCCACACGCACACCCACACACACACCTCATCCTCACTATGCGTGAAGGTCTGGACTTCTGTAGCCGGGGATCCAGTCCCTCAAAATGGGAGAGGACCTGTGATGTTCTGCCGCACTTTTTATTTCTGTTTTATCTATTAGTTTGGTTATTAAGGTCCACAGAATGAGAGGCCTGCTCTGCCGGAAACATCACGAAAAATAGTTATGGCCATTTGTACATTCACTGTCCCATTGACTCCACTACACAGGAAAGGAAATATATTTAAACAAAAGAAATTCTGCTTTAAGTAGCATGTGAGTGGTCAAACTGGAGGGTTTTCATGATTCTGAATCCATTGCAAGCATTTGTTTTGCACAAAAAACATTCCTTGGGCTAGAAAACGGACCAACAAAAGTGATGAGTCATCACTTTTCACAGTCATCACAGTGATGACAGTGAATGTACAAATGGCCATAACTTTTTTTTTTGCGATGTTTCCGGCAGAGCAGGCCTCTCATTCTGTGGACCTTAATGACCAAACTAATAGATAAAACTGAAATAAAAAGTGCGGCAGAACATCACAGGTTCAACCCTATTCCTTGAGCTTTTGGGCATGTGGATCCCCGACTACTGTCTATCTTAGGGCAGTTGAAAAATGGCAACAGTGAGCAGGTGACATGGGTAGAATGCTTATAAAAGGCATACAGGCCCGGTCACCTTGTTGTAGACAGATCGTTGATTGATTGATTGATTGATTGATTGATTACAATACTATCCACTTTTGGGATGGTGGGTGTGTGGGGGGGGCATTTCTGGTGATAAACTTGAACTTGTGATTAGTGGAGCTCCCTCTGGTGTTGTGTTTGTGGACATCTTTGAAGTAATTTGACAGTAGTTTGCCCATTGCACGTTACTGTAGTCTGTTCTCTACCCTGAGCTATCCCAAACCAAAATAGTAAAACATTCTTTATCCATTGCCTGTGTCTGCATTCATACGCAGAAAATATATACAAACACAAATCCATTGCACTTTTGTCACTTAAAGAAAAATAATAATCTGTAGAATAGCTAGCTTTCTCACTTATTATTGATTGATTGATTGATTGATTGAAGACTTTATTAGAAGTTTGCATAGGAAAAGGTACAGTTTCATGACGGTACAGTTCACTGGTACAAGGTCTACTAAAAGGAGATCCATGAAAAGACTAAGCTTATTTCCACTGGAAACCATTAAAGTATCTCATATAACATTGAATGCCAGACGAATAGAACACAGTACTATGCAGTAGATATGTAAATAAAATAAAATGAAAGAACAAAAAAAAAGAAAACAGTAAGTCTAAACAAACAGAAAGTATATACAAAGAAGGGGCAGGGGAGGGTAGGGCTGGGCTAGGTTTGTTTTTTTACCAGTTGCGAACGGCTGCTGCCTGTAAGTGGTTTTTCAGGGCAATTTTAAAAGATGCTTGTGATCCACACTCCTTTATGGCCTTCAGTAAGGCTTTCCACATTTTGGTGGTATAGCAGAAGAACGAGTTTGACCCTTTCATGTTCTTGTACATCCCAATTGGTAATCATTATTGTTGCAAAAAACAACCCCCATTCTCAATATTAATCGTGTCCTTTATTGATTCAATACTGGACACAGGCTTTTATCTTCCAATACAGGACAAGCCTGTATTATAAGGCACGGATATCAACACTAGTTAGCCTGGGTTTGGGTTGGTGTGGGGTCTACATACTGTCTGAGACAACAGCAACAAGACAAGACATACCAAAGGTCAAACATGTACGTACAGGAGACATGTTGATTATCTGTCTCTGTCTGCCAAGCATTTTCTGTGGGAGATGGGGGGCATCCATGCCTCTGATTTTCATATCCCGCCCTCTGGTCATTCACTTTGATCACCGCTGGAGATGGTTATCGCTGCTTCTGCTTAGACTGAATTAAATGCATGCATTTACTTTTTGTGTGTGTGTGTGTGTGTGTGTGTGTGTGTGTGTGTGTGTGTGTGTGTGTGTGTGTGTGTGTGTGTGTGTGTGTGTGTGTGTGTGTGTGTGTGTGTGTGTGTGTGTGTGTGTGTGTGTGTGTGTGTGTGCGTGCTAGCGCGTGTGCGGGTTCTTAAAACATTTTTGAAACATGGTTCAAAACCGAGGTGCCCTGCTTTGATACCATCAAAGGGCAAACCTCAAAACTAATTCTTTGTCAGTGAACCAGAGACTGAATTGTCTGTTTGAGCCTTTTAACCCAGATGCACTGATTACAATTTCAATGCAGTGAAAATGGTTCCCTTGCCTTAGTTAAATTATCAATTTGTAACAATAACCGTTCCACATAAATGTATATGTTTTTTGACAACTCCTCACTGTGTACTGTACCTACTGTGAAATGTACCGGAAATATATTTATGTATGTATGTATTTTTTAACGTGAATAAATACAAATTCTGACATGTTTTTACATTCCAAAATATCCTCCGGCTCTAGGACGTGGCACCATAACTTTCTGAGCGAGTTTTGTATGGACAAACGCTGTAATGACAATGGAGCTATGAGAGGTGTTGCCAAAAAGACTACTAAAATGAATATACTGTACATTGTATGACTTTAAATACTAACACTGAATTTTACAGTCCATTATAACCAACGGGTATATTTTAGCACAGATTACTCTCTCTCTCTCTCTCTCTCTCTCTCTCTCTCTCTCTCTCTCTCTCTCTCTCTCTCTCTCTCTCTCTCTCTCTCTGTCGCTCTCTACCTCCTTCACTGTGATTTCTCCCACTCACTCTGACCCCCACGTCTAGCTACGGCTCTCCCAGTCTCCTCTCCCTCCTGCCCACACAACCTGATCCTTTCTCCTCTTCCACTCCTCCACAGATTCCTTCTCCATCTCCCCTCCCTGTTGACTCCTTCCATTCTCTGCAAAGCTTCTCCTTTCTTTTTCTTCTCCTCCCTGCATTCTCTCTGCATCACCTCCGCCATCTCCCTCTCTGTTTCAACAAGGGGCGCAACAGCTAATCGAACAAATGGAATCCTTTATTTACACTAGCCTTGTTACCACGGAAACTTGAATTGTGCCAGCACTCCCAAGTCCTTCCTTTCAATACCACGGGCAGACACAAACGCGTTTAGTTGTCAAGCCTTCATCCTGAAGAAGACACCAAAACATGTCTACCAGTGCCTTGTTTTAGATTCATTACAAGTATCAGAAGGATTTGGGAGTGCTGGAAATTCGTTGTCTTTTACAGTGAGTTTTGTTGAGCTGTGCACCCAGAAAACCCTGTTTCTTTTTTTCCCTCTTGCGTGTCTCAGGTGGCCGTCAGGGCAAGATGCCTGTGACAGCGTTGGAGGCCTTTGACCTGGAGGTGAAGAGCTGGACGCGGTACGCCTGCATCCCCAGTCGGAGGGCCTTCTCCTGTTGCACTGCCACAGAGCGCAGCTTCTTCAGCTTGGGGGGCTTGCAGCAGCCGGGACCCCACAACTTCTACTCCAGACCCCACTTTGTCAGCACCGTGGAGGAGTACGACCTGGATCAGGGTAAGTGGTTTTGTCAATGACTTTTGTGGCCCTCACTTAGGATTCACAGCATTGCATGCGCACACAGCGGTGGAAGAATAAATACATTTTAAAAAGTAATTGAAAAAACACTGCCGCGTCACGTATTAGAAGGTCGATATCGGTCACCAGAACCAAGGATGTGTGTTTTCAATGGATGTAACATAATGAATTGTATTTTTATAGCGCTTTTCTCAAGTACTCAAAGCACTTTACAATGTTTCATTCATTCATACATTGCGAGGTCAAGTGGTGAACAAAGGTAGGGGCAAAAACAACCAGTGAGAGTGTTAACATTGAGTTTGAAGTGATGGGCAAGCTACTTGGAAAATGTAGTAAGCTACACTACTAGTTACTCTTGATTATACAGTAGATCAACTTCAAATACAACTACAACGGAGAAATGTAGGAGAAATGTCACGTTACTTAAATAGGGACTACACAATGAATTTCACATTTTTCATTTTTTTCTTGTTTTTTGTTCTTCCCAGTGTCTCTTTAAGCTAAAAAAATAAGAAAATAATAATCATTAACTCTAAGCCTTGCTTTTCATTTCCGTTACTGTAAGCTATGTACTGTAGCTAAGCTACTGTACTTGTAGCTAGCTACTGCCCATCTGATTAAATTAATATCAAATATACTGAATCAAGCAACTTAAAAACTGTATGGGGTCCTCACAAAAGTCGAGTAGACGTTAAAATGAACCCAAACATTTAGTTAGATGATGATAAAATTATGGTATGAAGAAATTACAGTATGTCGATTTTGCCAATGGAGAGGTTATCATATGCATTAAGAGGCACTCTTGGCTTGTGTTGGCCTAAGTACTGTATTTGACATCATTTCATCAAAAATCTATACAAATATAGAAGAGAGAGAAAATTAACCCAAATGTATTTGAAAGGGAAAATATCTCTTATTAAGCCAACTAGCTTAATTTAACTCGTCAGTTTATTTATTTATTCATTTATGTTTGTGTTAATCTTTTGTAAGATCCAAGAGTCATGACGGTATTTCACTATGTTTTTGTAATCTATGGTTAAGCCAAGAATAAGACCCTGATCAAGATTCTGATTTCAAAAGTTACCTTGAACACATTCTTTCACTTTAGATTAAAAAGATTACGCTATAATCTTTACTTGCACACTGTGCTCGTAAATTATTCTTCCAGTTCGCACATATCTATTTTCAGGGGCAAATAAGAGTAAATTTCTCGTACTGTTAAGCCCTGCAAATAGATAGTACAGTAGTTAGGATAGATGGGAGGGCAAATTTGTTGTAGGCAACTGGCCGACAAGTGGTGTACTGTCATCACTCAATGACTAAAGCCTATGTCCACTGCACAATGGTGCAACCTGCAAGCCCACAATGCGTTGCAGATTGTGGGCTGGTAGGTCAGCGACACAACGCTGTCTTGCTTCAGTCAGTCAATCAGTGTGCATTTGCAGTCTGTTGTGGTTCAGCCAACAAGGTAGCCTGGAGATGGAGGTGTGCTTATGCCATGTTTGTGTTAGTTGATTTAGGCTGAAACTATGACAAAAAATGTCTTGTCGACTAGCTTTTTTCACTGACGAAATGAAAAAAAAAAAAAAAGAAAAAAAAACCACAACTAAAATGTTTGGGAGGGATTAGTGGAGAAGAGATCCTGTAGAACTAAGAGAAGTCATCATGGGTGCGAGCGGGTGTCACAGAGTGAAAATAGCTGATTTACAAGCTCACAACGTGTCAACGCGTTGTGAGCTTGTAGATCGGCTATTTTCAGCATGCAGCTAAGTGAAAATCAGCCATTTCGATGCCATCATGGCCCCCGCCAAAAGATTAAAATGATCTTATGATATTTAGCCAACTGAAACTAGACTAAAACTAAAACATTTCAGGTGACCAAAATATGACTAAAACTAAACAGAATTGTATTCAAAAGACTACGACTGAAACCAAATCAAAACTTGCTGTCAAAATCAACAATGTTGTGTTACATTTGCAGTACCGCCTGGTGGACAAATATGTAGACAGCGTGGCATATACTGTAGATACAGACAAATCGCGTATTTACAATGGTTTTGCATCTGATCTAATGAAACACAAAAGTAATTTAAAAAGAATAGGAATAAATCAGTGATTCAGTGTGGCACTAGTAAAAGGTGAACTAAACTGTGTGTGTGTGTGTGTGTGTGTGTGTGTGTGTGTGTGTGTGTGTGTGTGTGTGTGTGTGTGTGTGTGTGTGTGTGTGTGTGTGTGTGTGTGTGTGTGCGTGCGTGCGTGCGTGCGTGCGTGCGTGCGTGCGTGCGTGCGTGCGTGCGTGCGTGCGTGCGTGCGTGCGTGCGTGCGTGCGCGCGCGCGCGCGCGCGTGTGCGTGGGCGAGCAGCAATATGCATGAGTGCACACTTGAAGATGTGAAGTGTGAAGCATGCATGATAGATGCACTCAGGCTAAGGGCTTCCTATTGTGAATTCATGGAGACACACGTTTCCTCTGGGCTGAATGGTGACAGACTCTCCAGCTCATCCTACTGACACATTGTTTTGCTGTTACTGTTTTTCTTAGGGTTTTCTTTTTGTTCCAAAGGTTTAGATTAACGTAATCCACATTTCTGAGCCCAAAATGCTCACCCTGCCCTCACTGATTTAACTATGCTGACTGTCAGGCAAAAACCTAAGCTTCGAGTTTCTCAGCAGCCGTATAATAATCTCTGAGATGAATCCAGTGAAGCTGTGAAACATACTTAGGATTCTGGAATCCACGATTCAGTAATGCAGTGGCGTCAGTTCAGAAAAAGCTATGGTATGGCAACATGACTGGTGTCTTGCGCACGTGCAAGACACCATTTGACACCATACCTTAGCAACAGGCCTGATACATTTATTTCAAGAAGTACATTTAATTTTTCCCCGTTTCTATGGTTTCTTGGGCTGGATATGGCAGCTTTGAACGGTTGTTCAAGTGCAGCTAAACTTGGCATGTTAATAAACATGCCACAATTAACAATAATGCATTGCACCTGTGCAGCTGACCTGCGGAACCTGGGAATATACCATTTTGTCAGAATGGGGAGAATACTGTAATTCAACAACGTAACCAGCATAGACAAAGAGACATTCATGGATTTATATTTAGAAGTAACTTTTATTTTCCCCCCTGGACCCAGGGTATGGCAGCTGCATACCCCTGCCATACCCAATTGACGCCCCTGCAGTAATGTGAAGAGAGAGAGAGAGAGAGACAGACAGACAGACAGACAGACAGACAGACAGACAGACAGATATACACAGAATTGTTACAGAATATTATACAGTATATTGTTTGTGTTTGCCCATCAATGGCTAAACAAAGGGAGACAGAACAAATGAGATAAAGATCAAAGGCAAGGACAACTGATGGAAAGGTGAGGTATATCTGGAAAAGCAATAACGATCCTTGATGTGTGGAGTATGCATTGGAAACCCTATTGGAGAACGAGTAAAAAGATGGACCCCCTGTAGAGCAATGGTGGGAAACCTTGAAACGCATGATCCATAAGAGAGAGAGAGAGAGAGAGAGCGAGAGAGAGAGAGAGAGAGAGAGAGAGAGAGAGAGAGAGAGAGAGAGAGAGAGAGAGAGATTAAAAGATCACTACAAACACACACACAGACACACACACGCACACACATACACGCTGTGGTGTGTGCAGGTGAAGGGAGGGTGATAGCTACCCTCCAGCTCATCCATGGATGATTAACCTTCCCACCAGTGGATTAAACCTCAAAGAGGCACTATAAGTACATGTGTGTGTGTGAGCGTGTGTGTGTGTGTGTGTATAAATTAACCCAAGTTCAGCAGATGAGCAGTGGTGAACCTAAAACTGTTCTGTACAGAAGGGGATTATGTCATTGGCCGCTCAGGAGATGACATTACGTACGTATATAGTGTGTTTGTGTGTACACTACAGTAAACGTATACTGTATCATGTGTATATATCACACAGATGCGAGCGAGCTTTCAGTGTAGATTTAGTGAAATCTATCCGCCACTATTGACAATACAGCCTTTCATGCCCCCCATGCCTGCCAGCTTGTGATAAAAGAAAAATACATGCTATTTACTCTTTTTCTCTCTGTAAAAGAAGGCTTTCCCTGTA
The DNA here is from genome assembly GCF_963921795.1 of Nannobrachium achirus. NCBI lineage: Eukaryota > Metazoa > Chordata > Actinopteri > Myctophiformes > Myctophidae > Nannobrachium > Nannobrachium achirus. Next base: position 40,880,848 of record NC_137818.1, on the reverse strand, counting down.
GGGTTGAATTTGCTTGGCCTTTGGATCGGCTTATTAGTGAACTAACAGGCCTTATTCTAGAAATGGAAGAACTTAACCACTTCTTATACCCTATGTTGTATACTTATTCTTTGACACTTGTCTACACTTGGTCCCCTCCTTTTATCTCTTTCCCCCCAAATCTCTTCTCCAAAAATTGCACATCTACAGATCTGCTATTTTTGCCAAATGTTCGCCTATGACATGCCACATATACTGTATAAATGCTAGGGTTCATGTGGCTAAAGCATGTACAGAAATGCATGTAGATTGTTTGTATGCATTTGACTCATCTTATGCAATGTGCATGTATATGTATTTGTGGGCATCACAGTGATATCAGCATTAAGGCCCATTCCCACTGGGCCAGATAACAGATATCTGGAGATATTTCTCCAGATATTTCTCCATGCAAAGTGGATGGTAGATACAGATAAAAAAATGTTTTGCCACAGATAAAGGTATCTGTGGCAAATATCTGTGGTACATATTTTATTTATCTGTATCTACCATCCACTTTGCATGGAAAAATATCTGGAGAAATATCTCCAGATATCTGTTATCTGGCCCAGTGGGAATGGGCCTTTAGTCTGTGATGAAACTAGAAATGCAGTAGTAATAATCGTTATTTGTCAGATACATTGCTGTAATTTGAAATTTGTTCTCTGCCTTTGACCCATCTCTTGGAGATGATGGGTCGGTGAGCTGCAGCCGTGCCGCGCTCGGGAACACCCCCAATCAAACCCTTGATGCTGAGTACCAAGCAGGGGGGCATTGGGTCCCATTTTTAGTCTTTGGAATGATCCGACCGGGAATCGAACCCATGGGCTCGCTGAAAACATGCACAAAGTATTTTATGGGCAGTACAAAATGTACACTTCCGAATTCTGTGGTAACATGCACAGGACACAGGTGCAGAATATATACTGTACATTAGCATCATACTGTACCATTTACATTACCACGTAATGTGTATCGTGAGCACTGCTCAATGAACAACTTTTATTATGGCTATTTAAAGCAATTACAGCTCATCCCTAATAGTAGTTTGAGTACACTAATCAAAATTCAAGAAGACAACGTGCTCTAGTCTAGAACAATGGGCTCATTTCCCCCAAAGACACTCATTATAATGAATGTAATCATGTATACTGTGTAATAACCTTTAAGATGTCTTGCAGTAAGTATAATAATTTAGTAGTAAATTATGTACGCTAGGAAATGTACACATCCCTCCTCAGACAGACTTTCGATCCAGCTCAAGCCCAAGCAGTAATACTAGTAAGATGCCCTAAGGTCGAGAAGCGACCTGGCCACATGAGACTGACACAATATGTCCATATACTGTATGGGCATCTGACATCATAGATGTCTGACGTTATAGACCACATGAGACTGAATATGTCCATATATGGGCATTCCCCATTGACCACATGAGACTGACACAATATGGGCATTCCCAGATGATGCCCTGTTAGGGCAACCATGATACTAATACAATCCTTTTTATGCCCATATTTGGAGATCCTTGGTGTCTTCAACATTAAGCCTCTTGTAGTCTATGATGTCAGACATCTATGATGTCAGATGCCCATATATGGACATATTGTGTCAGTCGCATGTGGCTAATGATGTCAGACATCTATAATTTCAGACATCTATGTCAGATGTCATCATAGGAGCATGAGTGAATAAATGGTAAGACAGAATTAATTTGGAAAATTCTCTGGGAAACAGTTTTTTCAGTATAAAAATTGGTATCGAGAAAGATACAAGCAAAGATAACTGTGTAAAGCTAACACAAGCAAAGATAACCGTAAAGCTAAAGCGATTAAATTACAATTAACTCATAAATAGTACTGCTCACTTCACACTAGGTGTCATTTTTATTTTATTTTTTAACGTGGCTAATTTCCCATGCCTGCCTGCAGCTCTCTTGCCTTCTACCTGTTTTGCCGTTTGCTTTTTCATCTCCCTTTCTTGTTCTCTCATTTGCATTCCTGTCACCACACCCCGTGGGTGGACCCCACGGGGTTAAACAGGGAGCTCTGCGGCGGCGCTTTGACTGGCGGGAGCGCGGGAGGGGAGGAGTCGGTGGCGGGTGTGCCGCGGAGCTGAAAACAATGGAAGCACCTGCACGTCTATTCATATTCAAAACCGCGCGCGCGCACACACACACACACACACACACACACACACACACACACACACACACACACACACACACACACACACACACACACACACACACACTGTCACACACTGTCACACACTGTCACACACACTGTCACCAACACCACCTCTCACCTCTATGAAATCAGGCCTGTGAAGTGGAGATTGCAGACGGAGCAAACAAACTGGAGCAAATTGAAAGAGGGAGTGGAGAATGAGAGAGGGTGACAACGAGAGAGAGAATGACCCCACGCAACAACCAGGTGGCTGCTCTAGATAACAGTCAATTTATAGATGTTATGATTAGTCTTATGGCGGTGTCGTGTGAAATTGGCAAAAAGAAATGACAAAAAAGTTTTACTGCTGCTGGAATTGTTGTTTGGCCTAAAAGAATTAGCAGGGGAGTAACACTGACAGCTAATCCTTTCACCAGCCTTTCTCCTTCCATTTCTCTGCTGTGAATTATGTGAAGAAAGGGTGAGAGAGAGATATGCTGCATAATTAAGATACTTTATTGAGGATATAACCCATCACATCAGGCCATGGTTGTTTCTGAGCAATTTGTAACCTGTTCATTTTTAAAGTGGCCAAAAAGTTTTAATTAAGACCCTTTGCATATTTAACGTTCCATCGTAAAAATTCTGAGCTGCTGAAAGACAAATGCATGCCAGATTAATGGATGCTTGTGTGTGTGTGTGTGTGTGTGTGTGTGTGTGTGTGTGTGTGTGTGTGTGTGTGTGTGTGTGTGTGTGTGTGTGTGTGTGTGTGTGTGTGTGTGTGTGTGTGTGTGTGTGTGTGTGTGTGTGTGTGTGTGTGTGCGCGCGCGACGTGCATGCATGTGTGCGTTCGTTCATGTATGTGTGCGTTCGTTCATGTGCATGTGTGCAATTCTTGTTTGGACAAAATGTGAACAACAACAAAGTAGCAAATGGGATTTTCATTTAAAATGTAGATGAAAATGAGTCCTTTCTGCAAGAATGAGTGAGTGATCTCTGACTGAAGTGTGCATGAAACAGAGAGATGAGGTGCAAGTGCTGAAGTGCAAATGCAAGTGGATGGAAGCAGAAGGATTGTCCATATTAGGCAAACTCATTTACATATCATTTTGGCTACACAGACTGTAATTTGCAGAATGATGAGAACTATGAAAAGGTGCCATGCACTCGTCTCTGGTACTACACCGAAGAGGCCAGATTCTGAATGAGGTCTGTTTAGGGGGCAGGTGGTAAATGATATAATATGTTTTGCATTCTCGGGCTCACCCCACTCACATGCTAGACCAGTGGTTCTCAAACTTTTCAGGCCGCGACCCCCAAAAAAAAAAAACACAAAAAGTCACTTTTGCACTGGCTTTTGGTTGTACATTGTACATTTTAGAAACATGAAGCATGAAGGTATTCTAATCTAGACTATCCAAAAATGTATGTAGATTTCCTTTAGAAATGAACTGTATTGGGGCCAGTAACCTTCCTGCTAAAAGCATCAGCTTAATTATCATTTAATGGTTTCTGATTGTCCAATTAGCACAAAGACCTGCTACATAGTTTTGGCTGAGTATCATAGACCACAGGGTTTTCAAATTGGGGCCCATGGAGGTGCCAGGATGGCCGTTGGAAAGGAGAGCTAAATGGTTATTGTGCCAGTTTAACCACTTTGTTGCCATAGGCTATTTATTGTTAAACTTTTTTTTCTCTATTTTAGAACATTTCAAACATTTCTAAAATAGCAAGAACAGATGATCTACAGCCTCACAATGTGTTGTGAGTTAGTAGATCGTTTTGTTTTGTCTTGATGCCAGAAGCTATGGCTTGAGAACCCCTGTCATAGACTGAGACATTCTATACCAAGCCAAAATGTTAACTCTTTGCGTTGAAATAAGCACAAGTGACAATTTTATGTTTTTTTTGTTTTGTTTTTTAACATGTACTGTACAGTACCATGATAAAATTTCCTTGAACGTTCAGATTTTAGCTAATAAATTAGGTTGATTTGAGATTTTTCGTCCTTAAGGTGATCATACGTCCTCTTTTCCCCGGACATGTCCTCTTCTAGGGGGCTGTCCGGCCTGTCCGGGGGAGTTTTATAAATTCCTTCAAATGTCCGGGGTTTTGCGTGTATCACACTTTCAGTGGTTCGTTTGGATACACACTGTGAGAGGCAGATTTCCACCCCAAACTCCAGAACGTGTATTATTCATACTACTCTGCCCTGCGCTGCAATCGCTCCCACAGCCTGTCTCGTGCTCTCGTTCAGATCAGAGCAGAGCTCGGCACGTCGACAGCTCGCGCTGGGCAGTGCCGAACGAACGCACTGTAAATGCAATTAATGCCGCTATAGATCTGTGGGTCCATTTGGAACCCCCTAAAAAATAAAATAAATACATAGCTAATAATATTACTGCTATAGGGCATAATTGAGCAATAAACGTAACACTTTGCAAGCCGAAATAGAATGGCTGTTGATAGATTAGCCGTGAAATTTCTATTATTGTATTATGATCTGAGACATAATATTATGTTTATATTATTTATGCCCTTAGCACTCCAGCTATGCTAATGTTATCTATCTATAAATGCGAGAAGTCTCTGCGTGTCTGTCTGTCTGTCTGTGTGTCTGTCTGTAATCCGCGTATCTCGAGAACCGTTCATCCCACCGGCTTCAGCTTCGGCACGCGCGTTCCCCGCCGCGGCACGGAGTGCAGTGCCGGGTCTCGACCCGACCCGACGCGCGGTTTTCCCGAACCGGCGCGAAACGTTCGGAATCTCCTTATGCGGGGTTGATTGTTGACATCAGGCTGTTCCGGAGGAAATCGGCGAAAGCTCTGACTCATTGTGACATCACTTCATAAAAGACTCTGACATCACGTACGCCACATGAGTCAACAAAAAATCTCTGTGAGTGTGTATGTATGTATGTAATCCGCGTATCTCGAGAACCGTTCGTCCCACGGGCACGCGCGTTCTCCATATATGGGCGTTCGTCCCACGGGCACGCGCGTTCTCCATATATGGGCATAAAATGAATGCCCCCATATATGGGCATAAAATGGATTTCAGACAGACAGATACAGATATCTCCATATATGGACATAAATGGACAGAGGCAAACAGATGGTCAAAGATCTCCATATATGGGCATAAAATGGACGCAGACAGACAGATACAGATATCTCCATATATGGGCATAAATGGACACAGGCAAACAGATGTTCAAAACGGGTCCTATGACAACAGGTATAATGAGGTTTGCATTAAAGGGGGAACCGGCACTGTGTCTGCAACACAGTTGGAGGCATAGACAGATACTCCATATATGGGCATAACATGGACGCAGATAGACACATATCTCCATATATGGGCATAAAATGGACCCAGAACTATAACTGCAGTGATCTCCATATATGGACATAAAATGGACGCCGACAGACAGACAGACAGATACAGATATCTCCATATGGGCATAAAATGAATGCCCCCATATATGGGCATAAAATGGATTGCAGACAGACAGATACAGATATCTCCATATATGGACATAAATGGACAGAGGCAAACAGATGGTCAAAGATCTCCATATATGGGCATAAAATGGACGCAGACAGACAGATACAGATATCTCCATATATGGGCATAAATGGACACAGGCAAACAGAGGTTTGCATTAAAGGGGGAACCGGCACTGTGTCTGCAACACAGTTGGAGGCACAGACAGATACTCCATATATGGGCATAAAATGGACGCAGATAGACAGATATCTCCATATATGGGTATAAAATGGACCCAGAACTATAACTGCAGTGATCTCCATATATGGACATAAAATGGACGCCGACAGACAGACAGACAGACAGACAGACAGACAGACAGATACAGATATCTCCATATATGGGCATAAATGGACACAGGCAGACAGATGGTCAAAACGGGTCCTATGAAAACAGGTATAATGGGGTTTGCATTAAAGGGCGGGGCATTCATTCCCTATTTACATTGTTCCGAGTCGGGCGGCCCAGCTTCTAGTCATCTAAACAATAAACAGACGGCTGCTGGGAGCCTCTGGAAGGAATGGACCTGACGTCACTTCTGCTTCATGTCAGACAAGCCATGCGCTATCGATGGACGAGTGGTGACTAGTGAAGGTTAGACGATCGCCGATTTTCGGATAAAAATCATTTATTTCGTTTTTAATGACCCAGTACGGTAAAAGACGGCGCGGCTGAGACTCCTTGCTCAGATGTCCGGTATATTCCGGTTTTAATATTAAGGGGCTCCCCGTGGCTTGCAAAGTGTTAAATTTATTAACTACGTATTTTTTTGTTTCAACTTTGAACAATACAGTACCCAACCTCTAGGGTAGTGGTTCTCTAAGTGGGCTCTGCGGACCCCTAGGGGTCCTTGAGGGGGTTCCAGGGGAATGTGGATGTGGAGTGGTATTGTATTGTTCGGTACAGGGTCATTCGGTTCGCTACACCCTCGTATTGAACGGTGTGTGTTAAATAGCACCAGCATGCTCTTATGGTATCTTTGAGTGGCAGCATTTATCTCCTCTTCTCTCCAAGGTCCCTTCACCAAGTGGAAAAGTCTAGACTTCTGGGTGTTTCCACTGTACACTATAGCTCTGCTCCTCAGCTCCCCGTACTTTAGCTCCACTACCTTTTACTCCTTGTGCTGAGCTGAACAGGAACCGTGCATGCTTTACCAAGTTGAACCATCTCTTTCTTCATCCTCCCTGCTCTGAGCGAGGTTTCGGTTCGGTTTCATTCAAGCTTGTAGGGTGGAATGGGGGGAGGGGGCTACCCTTGAACCCTTGATTGGTTTTGGGAGTCGATAAAGCTTTGAGCTCACCTGGCTGCTGAGGCTGCTTCCTGCAGTCAGTGTGTCAATCACAAAGGCTCTGGGGCAGGAGGATGGCCTTTGATCTACAGATTCTGATCATTTCTGCTTTGTCATTTCATTTCTCCTTTGTGCCAGAGCTATTCTCAGCTTACCTTATGTTATTTATAAGAAGGGGAAAAAGGAAACCACTCTATCCCTGGTTATTCTTGAATGAAAGACCTTTTTATTCATTACCAAATCAAACATTCATTAATGAGCAGATTCATGCTCAGAAATCACCTGATTACAGTATAATCATGCTTGCTTGAAGCAGTTTGAAATGTTTTGTAAACAGAAATACATACGTTTATTGATGTTCGGCCTCCCACCCTGTCCATTATTGAGCTATTTCATTTGCTCCAGTGTTGTTTGTGGTCTCTGTCTGTGGTTAAAGTTGTAATTGAATTTTAGGAGCATATGCCAACACATAAAAAACATTACTATAGTAATACAAAACCTTTGGCCATTCATCTAACAACTATTGCATTTATCCACTGAGTATAGAAAATCAATTCTCCAAACCTACAATTCAATATTAAAAGGATTTATGTTTTTAATTCCATCATCCTCTGATTATTTAGTCCCTGTCCCTGAGCACAGGGCTCAGACCATACAGTAGTTATACTGTAGCTGCTACCAGGACAAACTGAACCATAACTGATAGGCTCTAACAAAAACAATATCAGGCCTGGCTCCTACTGTACAGGCTAATTGCATGTCATATCATAATGTATTTTATTAGAACTATTAGTGATGATACAATAAAGAGATAAAGGAGAACAAAAACACATATATATATATATATAAACCATAAAAGAAACAATATAGTATACAGTAACTGTACAATTCTTCCTCAATGTCTGTCTGTCTGTCTGTCTGTCTGTCTGTCTGTCTGTCTGTCTGTCTGTCTCTCGCTCTCGCTCTCACTCTCTCTCATATGTATACCCTATCAGAACAGCATAATTAGTGTAATTTCCAAAAGTGGCTTTTTGGTATTCATTGTATTCATAATTGTCATGGCAGGGGTAACATGTCTCTCTCCCGCCAGTTTGAATCAACACCCACAGTAGCAGCCTTGAAGTGGCACAGGAGACATACTGATGTAAGTGTGTGTGTGTGTGTGTGTGTGTGTGTGTGTGTGTGTGTGTGTGTGTGTGTGTGTGTGTGTGTGTGTGTGTGTGTGTGTGTGTGTGTGTGTGTGTGTGTGTGTGCACGCGTGATTAAGCTAATCACCATCATGCATATTTAACTAATTGTTCCACAGATATACTACTATAGGCAACTGTAATTATGTCAAGTATGTCAAGTATTGTTTTGCTGCATCATAAGTGTTGTCTAGCTGCTGGATAAGGATTAAAAGAATGCCTTGCGTGCGTGCGTGTGCACGCGCAGAGGCTGATGGAGTGTACCGCGGGCAGGTGAAGTCATGTTTTTGGAGCATAATAATGTAAGGAGGGGGAACAAAGTACTCTACCTGCACAGCACTGATAGAGTACTTGTGTTCAAGCGTGTCGACAGGTTTTGGCAAAGGATAAGAGTTTGGAGTGGGAGCAAGAGAGGAGAAAAACAGAAAAAGACTGATTGTGTACATGGCTATACAACCAAGCTTGGTGCGCCTCGGTACAGCATTTCGTCAGTTGGGGTGGGGGAGAAGAAGAGATGCTCACCCGCAACGGCGTTGCGCATGAGAACAGCAGATATTGTATACAAGCTCACAGCTCGTTGTGGATGCGACTGTTGTGAGCTTGGGGGGGGGGGGGGCGTTTTGTGCGCGCAATGCCGTCGCGGGACGGAGAATAATGACGAATGGTTTTGAGGACAACTGCTTTGAACATAAGCGGAGGTTTGAACAAACACCGGCTGCCCCCCCAGCACCCCTTCCCGCAGGTTCCACGCATTTTAATTCAAAACCTATTCGCTAAGTGCTTCCATTATCCTTTTGTGCATTCGTTTTTTTTTCGATAAAGACCCAAAATCCGCCTCCTCCAAGCGTAAAAGTGTTTCCATTCAAAGTATAAAATAAATTAAAAAAAGGCTTTATGGAAATGCAGCTATATAGTCTGGTCACTTCCCTTAGGGCTCCAATGTGTCTTACCCACACAGTGGGGCATCGCATTGTATTGTAAACATCAATTAACACACAATACAATGATGCAATGTCATGGAATGCAATGCAAATGGTGGTGATTTGAATATTCTTTTAAATGCGGTTAAAAAAGTAAATAATTGTATTCCATAAATAAAGTATAATTGCTGTGCAATTTGGTCCATTAATCAAATACATATCATTCATTTCACTCTTAAATCCTATCTTAAAAGGACCATATGTTTTTATATAGCTTTATATTGCTTATAATATGTTTGTCAAAATACTGTACAGTGATTGAACAGAACTGAAGCATCATTCATTTTTTCCAATGAGTGGGCTGAGTTTCACACATGACTGAATCCAAACGTAATTGAGGCAGTGGTTGGCCTGACCCCCACACAGACCATCACTGCTGGATGAGAGAGAGAGAGAGAGAGAGAGAGAGAGAGAGAGAGAGAGAGAGAGAGAGAGAGAGAGAGAGAGAGAGAGAGAGAGAGAGAGAGAGAGAGAGAGAGAGAGAGTGTCTTGGGGGCTTTTCAGATGGTGGGTTCTTGCTTAGATCAGCAAGGTCGCTTCATATGAACACAGACAGACCTGTTTGTCGCTCTGCCAGTCAGATTGCCTGCGGCCCCCTACCTGAACAATAGCGTCTCTTTGAAAATGAATGGCTAGACGCCCAGTCACTTCCTAGGTGAAAAGTCCTTTTCGAGAACAAACTGGTAAAAATGGTCAAGCTGTGCCATAAGATGACTAAAAACTGGTAAAAATTGTCAAGCTGTGCCATACGTTTTTTTTACTCATCCACTGCCAGAGAAAATAAAATTGAAAAGTCCATTCTGCCGGCAATTTTCATTTTTTCTTACCTTTTCAAGTAAAGTAGTCACAGAATATTTATCTCCATCACGATCAATCCCTAGATCATTAGTAAAGACGGAGGTTATCTCTGTTCCCTTGTGCGTTCTGTAGTTATTGAACACAGCATGCCTTGACAAAAATGCTATGGAAAAAAACCACAGCGTGGCTAGAGGCTTTTCCCCAAAACAAAAATAATGTAAGCAGACAGGGGAGGAATTCTTGCTACCACACGATCCCTTGGAAATCTGGGTGACTGTGACTGCAATAGTTTTACATTATATGGAGCTCTTCCCTAATATATGAAAACCCCCAAAAACTAACAGACGTCCAATGGTGTCTTTGGCGGAGTGGGCTTTGGAAAATAAGACATCCAATGGCAGAGAATGAAGTAAACAATGTTTTTGTGTCCCCATGATTCAGTGCGATGATGGATCTTCTATTGAGTTGTGTATGATATACTCTGTATATGTGTTGGGCTGCTGTCTGGAGGGAGAGCAAGTGCATTTTACGGCAGCGGCAATAGCCGCGGCAACTGCCAGCAATCAATCCACCGCACCTCTGCAGCAGACATTGTCCGACGAAACCTACCTTAACCCCAACCCCTAACCTCAGCAAAACTATGCCTAAACCTAACCCTAACCTC
>NC_137818.1:40857696-40865196 GCF_963921795.1 Nannobrachium achirus | reverse complement strand
CCAAACCTTTAAGCTCAAGACTCAAAAGATTAATTTGATGACCCAAACTAGTGAAAATAGCCCATCTACAACCCCGTTGTGAGCTTGTAGAGCTGCTATTTTCACTACTACTTTATTCTTTTTAAAGGTATTTATTTTGAAAGATGTTGGATTTGTTTTTATTTCCGATTTTTTGTAATCTTTTGAAATAAAGTATAACAAAGGAGTTAGTGTGGACTTCAGGAAGAAGACGAATGACCTGACCCTATTCTTCATCATGAGGTCAGATGTGTTCATGTGCATCTTGAAGACAGAGACAGACACGTGCCTGCATGGGAGTTCATTTGGACAACAGATTGGACTGGGTTAAGAACACGGTTGCACATTGTATAAAAAGGTGCAGAGAGTGACTATAATTCTTGATGAGACTGCCGATGTTTTATCATTCAGTTGCTAGTCATCATGTCGGCCAGTATCTCCAAGTTTCAAATTTGTATGTATTTTCGTAAGGTAAAGCCCTGCGTCATCGTACAAGACTGTCGCACAAAACTAGTGAAAATAGCCGATCTACAAGCACACAACACCTCACATTGTGAGGCGTTTTTAATTGTTTTTTAAATAACAAAAAAGGGAAGGTTTTGGACATACAAGGTTTCCACCCGACAACGACCTAGTGTTTTATAATGTATCGTGCTGGGGCAGCAGGCTGGCCGGGTCAGGAAGTTTGTTCCTTTGATATAAAGTGTCAGAAAGCAGGATCTTGCCAAGACTGCTGATGAGATAAGATAAGATAAGCGCCCCTGATGTGCAGGTTATTGCTTTGCATGGTTGCCTCTGCTGTCGGTGGGTGAACAACATACAGCACTTTGAACATACCGGTAAGGCGCTATCAAAACGCAGAACATTTATCTTGTTAACTGAGAGAAATGACCACGCTTTGGTAGCCTGCCAGACTGCCTGCCCGTATTATTACTTATACTGTCTGACTATACCTTCCTGTTTATTGAATCTACACATCACTCCACACATTACCCCGCCATCATTCTTGTCATCCTCCAGATGTGGTTGCATTTAATCCATATGGGGGAAGACACAGCGCTATTTTACACATGGCTCACCTTGATATTACTCCCACTGAGCGTGTTGGGAAAACAAAACAAGCACCCATGACAGTAATCATCCTGGGTTACAACTCATGGATATAATAAGGCCATTTCTCTTCATTCTCCTGACAACTGCAGTCGTGGTAGAAAGCCTCAGATACTTGGCAACCATGCACACAGTTGAGCAGCAGCAGTGTGAAGTGGGGTAATATTATGTTGATGTTGATGTATTACATTACTCAGGTTTGAAACATTGCAAATTCCGTTTTAGACCTGTTTAACTTACACGTGTTTATACCTTAAAATCTGTTGAAGGCATCTGTGCCATTTTAGGTGTGCTATATACAGTATAAACAACACGTTTATTTTATTTGTACAATATATATTTCTTTTTTTCAGGAATTCTTTCTTTTTTTTCCAGAATCGGCCGCAATGGGTTAGCCCATTAAAAGACCTGGAATTATTTTAGAGCTCGTGAGCTTGTAGATATGCCATTTTTGAAAAATCTTGACATTTTTAGCAAACTTTGAATATATCATTAATTTTTCAGAGCAAACTTTTGTAACTCAAATCTTTGCTTCTGGGGTCACTGGAACAACCTATTTTGAGATGGGGACAGCTACAGTCTAGTTTACAGCCAGCCATCATCTAAACCCTACAGTAGTTGACTGGAGTCTCCAGGGGTTTGTGCTAGGTCCCATCTTTCCTTATACTTAATATCTTTGCAGAATCTGTGCCCCAGAATTGGGACATTAGTGTTCAAGTGGTTAAGGGGGCGTTCACACCAGGGTTATTTGGTCCGCTTAAAAGGGACCATGGTCCTCTTTCTCCTTTGGTCCGCTGGTGTGAACGTGCAAAGGGACCATGGTCCCTTTGTTTGGTCCGGACCATGGCCCTCTTGAAAAGGCAGGACTCGGTCCTCTTCCAAAAGGACCATGGTCCGTGGTCCGGTCCTCTGCTGGTGTGAACGGAGCCGGACTTTATAGAGGACCAAACGTAGGTCTGATCAGCCTACAGTACATTCTGCATTGTGTGTTGTTCATTGAAAAACAATATGGAAAAAATAATTTAAAAAAACGACGATCGTGAAGCAATTGTAACTTCGGCTACAAGAGACTACACTCATCAATCTTCATGTTTTGCAGTTGTAAAGCTGGATTAATAATTAGTTCTAAAGGCATGAATTTCTTACGGGAATCATTATTGATATGACCCGACCGCTGATATTTCTTCATGAGCTGCAGTAGGCTACACGTTAGACGTTAATAATTGTATCATCTCTTCTCCCTGTTAGCCGGCACTGCGTTGTCTTTGTCTGTAAGCTACATGGAAACTGGTGACCCATCTTGTGCTGTGACTCCAGGGGTCGCTCTCCGAACACGGTGATCATTGTTTGTTTTGACACAAATACTGTCACAAATAAAAGTAAGGTCACCATCTTGTGTATAACACGGGAGGAGAATTAAGGAGGCGCGCTGGGCACACAACTTCCATCCAACCTACCACAACACAGAAATGTCATACTTGGCTTTTCTTCCGAGCCGAGGCATTAGGATTTTCTCTTTCTTCGCTCTCTCGCTGTTCCCTTGAGGACAGGCGTGCACAAGTCAAACGGGGATGCTTATTATGTTCACGCGTTCTTGCGCTATTTATTGTTAAATGAATCAAGGAGAAGGCTTTATACAGGCTATGTTTTGAGAGAGAGAGAGAGAGAGAGAGAGAGAAAGAAAGAGAGAGATTCCTCCACCCATCCATCGCTAATTACTGCCTGAAATGCGTGAGTTTCGCTTCTCTTAAAAAAAGATATATAGGAAGCGGCTGTGATTAATAAGACAACATTAATTGGATTAGGCAGTGAAGTAATTTTCCATAGGAATAGCCTATTCTGTCAATAGATCAACAGCCGCCTGTATGACCACGTGTCAGTTGTTTACATATTTGGTTCTTTTAACAAAAGTCCCGTGTGAACGCTAACCGGACCAAATTCAAAATGCAACAATGTAAACATTTGGTCCCTGATCCGGACCTTCTAAGCGGACTTTAGGTGAGAACGTGCCCTAAATGACTCATTTAACCACATACAGGTAAAATGAGTAAAATATATTATGGTTCCACTTTGACTTGACTTGTAGTCTTATTCTCTGCATTCACTCACGTTACTCATGTTATGTTCATAAACTAAATGGGATGACATTAGACTAAATGGACACCCAGCAACATGCTTGAGCTAAAATGTGACGTTTCTATGGGAAACATACAGAATATTTCTGTAGCGATCATAATTTGTCCCAGGAGAGAAACAGGTACCATTACCAACTCATATTCTCTCCCATATCCTTCCACCTTACCTCGAGATGACATTTGGAAATGGAATGAGAGGTGCATAACTGTCTCCTTTAACTGTGTGTGTGCGTGCGTGCGTGCGTGCGTGCGTATGCGTGTGTCTGTGAGTGTCTATATCTTGTGGCTTATTAAGCAGGCTGATGGTTGCCAGGGTGAAGTCGGGGAGGAAGAGGAGGAGACAGATTGATTTGTAGGCTTTAAATAAACACAGTGGCCTTTCCTCCAGCTGAGCCCCCCTACTGATAACCAACCCACATGCCTCTCACACAACCTGCTCTCATACTATGAACACAATGAATGAAAGTGTGGGAGAGAGAGTGAGAATGTTTTTCTAGTTAGTCAAAATGTGTCTAGGAAAGTGGAATATATTATACGTCCCCCCAGGCTCTCTCGGTATCTCTCTTACTTGCAACAGTACAGACATCCACACTGTACACATAACGCACAACTGAATTCTGATATATTGAAACTGCTCACCCACACGCATCAACACACACGGCTATCTATCAGTCGATCAGTTGTTGCACTGAAGATGGAGAGAGAGAGAAATTGTGTTTCTAGTTTGTCAAAATGTGCAATTCTTTTCATATATTTGAATTGTGTAGTTGTAGTTTTCCATCATTTTTGACAGCTGGCATCCCAATTTCAAACTCACGAACAGTATCCTCGTCTGGTACTGGAATAAAGTTGCTGAGGCTTTTCACGAAACATGGGTGGAAATGCGTTCCGTTCTGCAAAATCTGTGGCTTTCTACTTAAAACATAATCATGAAATGAATGAATGAATGCATTTCTATAACAGTCTAATTACTTTGATCTACTGTGTAGAATACAACCAGTGAAACTTTCAAATCATTTTCGTAAGACGTGTTTAGCAGCTACGCTATCATTTTGTCCCCATCAGTCAGTGGGCATCTTTAATGGACCCAAACATCGGTTGGCAATGGACTTACTATTGGATTTTCATTAATTATATCACTATTATATTTAATACAATCAGGCGCTGTTGTCATGTTCCATTTGTTCATGAGGCAATCATCACCATATTCCATCAATAGCATGCAGTGATTTATTTTTTCCCTGCTGCTGTATACAGTACCCTTGGGAAATACTTTCTTCCCAGGCGTAGTGAATTTTGCCGTGCAGTGTTGATTGGAGTTTTATATTTAATATTTTGCCAAGCAAATTATAAAAGAGGAGGTGGTGCTGATGAGGGACATCCATGTTTATGAATCAGAGTGCACTCTGCCATGACTGTCTAGGAAAATGGAACTGATTAATACGTCCGTTCCTCAGGCTCTCTCAGTAGCTCTGTTACTTGCATCGTTACAGACGACCACACTGTGCACATACTCTCACACGCAGTGGTGGAAAAAGTATGCGTCCATTTTATGCCCATATATGGAGATCTTTGACCATCTGTTTGCCTGTGTCCATTTATGCCCATATATGGAGATATCTGTATCTGTCAGTCTGCATCCATTTTATGCCCATATATGGAGATCTATGCAGACACAGTGCCGGTTCCGGAAAACCCTGATGTCAGACGCACACACATTTATTGTAAGATTATAATTTATATCTGCAAAGTAACTAGTAACTAAAATGTTCAAATAAATGTAGTGGAGTAAAAGTACAACATTTGGATCCCAGATAGCAGTGGAGTAAAAATAAAGGTATTGGAATTTGGAAATACTCAAGAAAAGTACAAATACCTCAAAATTGTACTTAAATACAGTCCTTAAGGTACTTTACGCCACTGCTCACACGTACATCTGAATTCTGAAATTCTGACACTGCTCACCCACCCACACACACAGGGATGTACGGTACCACACACTCATCTATCAGTCCATCAGTATTTGCACTGAAGAGAGAGAGATAGCAGCCCTGTGAGCTTCACACGCGGCTCCGAGACTCAAACACTGCCATGACAGTTTCAGTTCATGCTGCAGTCAGCAAAACTCTGCATCGGGTCTGCTTGCTCTTCCCTTCTACTCTGTCCAGCCACCTTCCGCTCTTATCTGACCGTTCCCTTTTTTCTAGTGGTGAAAAGCGGAGCTCTTCCAACCAGATTATCTATTAGCTAGCACCTGGTTGCAGCGGGGGAAAAAAATCTGCTCTCGACTCACACATTATCTCTTTACATACAGCAATGTACCTGTGTGTGTGTGCGTGCACGCACCTTTTTTTCTCTCTCATAACTGACTTGCTCACAGTGCATTACCCGCTTATACTGTAGCACAGCTAAATTGAGAAATCTCTGTAATTGCCCCCCAAAAAGTAACATATTTTTGTCATCCATGTGTCAAGTATTATGAACACAACTACTTGATATTGCATAATTTCCCCTCCCCTTTATTCACCCCTTTATCCATTCTCACAATCTCCTCTCCTCTCCTCTCCTCTCCTCTCCTCTCCTCTCCTCTCCTCTCCTCTCCTCTCCTCCATCATTTGCCACTGTGCAATCTCTATTGTTGACCACTCTGTATAGTCTTTTGAAACTCTAAATCAGTTGGGTGAATATGAATTATTTCCCTGTGTGGAGTGATGGTAGGAGAAAACATCCTAATTGTCTGTCCCCCCCTAGAGTTCTCAAGGGACAACGTATTGAGCCACACACTTCACTAACTGTGGAGAGTTGCTGCTAAGGCACGTATGCTGGCAAAAGTGTGTGCAGGACAGATGCAGAATGGCCTGTGCTGAACCTGAAATGGCTGGGTTTGTTTTTTTCATTACTGAAGTTTTTTAATCGGGTCGTTAGGCTACTTTGCTCAATTTGCTTGCACCTGCTTCACACAGCCGCAGGGGCGTCGCACCAAATTCTGGGCCCTGCATGGGTACAAGGATTCACTCACATTTTGTGCTTAAACTATTGAAAAATAGCAGATATACAAGCTCACAGCGCAGCACCGAGTGCTGCGCTGCGAGCTTGTAGATCTGCTATTTTTGAAAAATCTTGAAAAAAAAGTCTTTGAATATTTCAAATTTCAAAGAAACCTATGTTTCTACTGTATGTCAGTGGTGCTCAAACTTTTTCATGTGATCCAAAATGATATGGTATTTGGCCACAGACCTCCATCTCAAAATATTTAGTTCCAGGGACCCCCCAGAAGAAAAATATTTTGTTACAAATGTTCGCTTAAAAAATACATACATTTAAAGATTTGCACACATTCTCACGACTTTTCAAAAAATTGCAGATCTACAAGCTCGCAGCGCGGCACCGATAGCTAAAGTATAAACAAGACTGCACTCTGACGAGGAGCAATCTTGTGCCTTTTCTTAAGTGTGTATTTCTGTAAACCCTCTAACATAGGTGGTTTCACAAAATTAAAATACATTTTTGGCCACTGCTCCTACAGTTTTGGCCCTAAAATCAAAAAGCTACACAGTATGTCTACACTCATCCCATCAACATGAATCTGTCCCATATAGCGCCACCTTCAGGCCGATTTTTAAAAACACATTTTTGGACACTGCTCCTACAGATTTTGCCCTAAAATCACGAAAATCACTACACAGCATGTCTACACTCATGTCATCAACATGGATCAGGAAGATCCTGGAAAAACACATTTTTGCCCTATTTGTGGAGATAAGTGACCTACGGTCGCTTATCTCCCGATTAGGGAGTCTTACTGGTATATTATATACCAGTAAGACTCCCTAATCGGGAGATAAGCGACCGTTGGTCGCTTATCTCCACAAATATCACAGCCTCCACCTCTCACGTCATACGGGCAGCCATAGTTACACCTGGAATGTTGAATCTCCATATATGGAGATAACCTACCCATCACACAAAGTCTGACCTCACCAGCCCATACCTGGGCATGGACGACTTATATCTCCATATACGGAGATGGCCATATATGGAGATACGATGACATCACAGAGTCCACAGCTGATGATGTGGCGTGATGTCATACAATACACAAACAAGCCCTATATAAAGGGGCAATTCTCACCAGGGAAGAGAGCATTCCCCACTAGCTGAGTATCTTAAGATGGTTGGATGTGATGATAAGCCACAAATAGGCCAAAAGTTTGTTTTACCAATTATCAAGACATAC
>NC_137818.1:40842696-40855196 GCF_963921795.1 Nannobrachium achirus | reverse complement strand
ACTTCAGTTCAGTCTGCACTCTGAGCAGTGAGGGAGAGAGGGAGAAAGTGATCTCTTGATCTGCCGTCTCTAAGTGAAGCTGTTAAAACACTACAGGATTTAGATCACTCACTGGAATAATAACTGATCATCATACAGTACATCTTATAATATAGTCTAGCCTACTTCTACCTCTGTTCCTGAAATCTGCGATGTTGTTAGGGTGCTGGGTGCTCCAACTTTTTTGGATCAGATGACAGACTGCACGCACGGTAACACTGCCAGGCATAACGATCGACTCGATCGCCTCATTGAAAATGCGCATTTGACACAGATTTGACCACAGGCAATTAACAGCTCAACATTAGCAGCTGTTACAAACGCTTGTTTTCTCTGTCTTGTGCACGTGTGTCAACTGTTAAATCTGTAACCAAGATGTCAAATAATTCCGTGTTATATAGTGCAGTGGTTCTCAACCTGTGGGTTGGGACCCCTAGGGGGATCCCCAATTTTATTTTTGGGGGGGTCCCTGACTCCCCAGTTGTTAAGCTTAATGTTAACATTGTTTTCTCACTCAACAATAAACAGATCAACATACAGTATAGGTGTGGCATCTGCACATTTCTAAAGCACATGTTCACAAGCATGTAGATCGGCTATTTTCACAATCAAACAGTCAAACTAATGTAATGCCAACTCCTATAATTCCAAGTGCTTGTCAGGGTGGGGGGTCCCCAGTTCATATGATTATTTTGGGGGTTGCATCCTGAAAAGGTTGAGAACCACTGTAGTAGTGCAGGTAGGGCCTACTCAGTAGATTCTCTCCACCTTATTTTAAATGACTTGTAAGTTCCACTTCTCAAAGGGGCAACTTTATTTGTCAACTTGAATGGCAAGCCTAGTATTATTGTGTTCATGTCTTACTTTATTTAATTCATATTTCTTCAAGACGTCGTGTGTAGGCCAGTGTTTTAGACATAGCCTTAGGCCTATTGTATAGATTGCTACACAATAAATGGTAAGGTAAAAAAAAAAACATAAATAAAAAAATAGCCAAAAGTATAAAAAGAATTATGGTTAAAAAAAGAACGAAAAAGAACTAAGTTAGTTCATTTTGGGGAACCATGAACTTTAGTTCAAAATATAGAATCATGAACTAGAAATGAACTAGTTCCTTTTAGAAGTTCTGAACTTGAACTTGAACTAGTTCGTTTTTAAAGTGAACTTTCCCAACACTGCTCCTGCTGCATACTGAGGACTCCTGGGGTGCCGTCTCAGGCAGTCTCAGGGTTCCCGGCTTTGTGTAGAATGTCACCTACTGTGGTAAATGGTAAATGGTGCATTTATATAGCGCTTTTATCCAAGGCGCTTTACATAGATTGTGCATTACATTCACCCATTCACGCACACATTCATACACCGGTGGCGGAGGAAACCATGCAAGGCACCAACCTACTCACAGGGAGCAATTAGGGGTTCAGATTCTTGCTCAAGGACTCTTCGACATTAACTCAGAGGGAGCTCGGATTCGAACTGGGAACCCTTCGGGAAACCTTTGTGCTCTAATAACGGTTTCTCTACCCCTGAGCTATGCCGCCCCATACTGTGTTTAACTATTGGTAAGGTGTGCCCACTCTCTTCAAAGCCTAAACGGTGCGAACTCAGCAGGATATGGACAGGCCAAATGTATTGTGAAGTTTCCCTTTGTCAGGTCAAAGTGTCTTTTGATCAAGCAGATGTCTCTCACTCAGGACATGTTAAAATAGTTACTTCAACCACTGTCATACTCACATATAGGTTGATTATGTGGTTGTGCAATTGATTTAATGTAAAGATCCACACAATACACTGGACTAATTACTTGCAGTAAAAGTGACTGATATTGATGACTGTTACTGAACAGCCATTCAATAGGTATAATCCTTTCTTTATATATATCCCAAGGCTGAACAAACATTCTTGACCTACGGTATTGGTTTGGTAATGTCACATCTTTCATTAAATAAGGCCTTTTTAATGACGCTCTCTACCTTTAACAATGAAGCTAGAGGCCATTAGACCAATAGCACTCTCTAAAGTACAACACTACTTCTCCAATGTTCGCATCCAGCATAACATACCAAGTGAAATGAGCAATAAAACAGTGAGCTTAGTAAGTAAGTGCCAAAAAAGCAGCTTAACAGCTTGCAAAATTCGGTTGTTCTGTTGCTGTCATGGTTGCCAGTTCCCACCTGATGTTATGTGGGAGTTCAGACTGCTCCAGACCATGCTGAGTGACTGCTAGCTTACATAACATCTTCAGACTGGGATTTAGGTCTAGGATGTACAGGTCACCAGAAATTAGGAGGTTTCCTTTGTGTCCTCCATGGATGATGATACGATCTCCCACCATGCAACAGCACATCCCATACATCCTACAGGGGTCTTTCCCCTTGGGCTCAACCTGCTTCCAGGAAAAGGTCTCCGGACTGAATTTCCACAGATCATTGAATAACTGGCTTCTGTTCTCGCCACCAAATACATACAGCTCGCCATTGTAGGGAAAGGCTGAATGAGCCCAGCGTCCTTCTGGAATGAGGTGTCCAGGTGGCATGCTCAGCCAGCAGTTGGTCTCTGTGTCAAACACTCGGATGCTGTTGTAGTAGTGGTCCATCTGGTGGTTCCCTCTGCCCCCAAAAACAAACATCTTTGTCCCGATGATGGTGGCAGAGTGACGGAAGGAACGAGGAGGTGTAGTTCCTCTGGTGTTAATTAAAGACCAGACCATTGTGGGGGTGTCCAACTTGTACGTGTCATTAGTATATCCAGTCGACCATTTGCGTCCTCCATACACATAAATGACCTTCTCCAGGACACAGGCGGAGTAATCCCACCTTCCTTCTGGAATAGTACCAGACATATCGGGTTTGAACCAGTTGTGGGTGTTGACATCAAAGGCATAAAGCACATCGCATTTAGGATACCCTCCTCCCCAAATGTAGACAATTTCCTCTACCAGCACAGCTGTGTGACCATAGCGCCCGGAGGGAACCTCAGTGGGACTTTGTCCTCTTCCATTTGTCACTGGGGGCAACTTCCCCCAACACAAGGACAGCGTGTTGAAGATGTGGACTTCAATCTGGTCACTATATATGTACCGGTATCCTCCAAATGAGTACAGATTGTGTCCGACTACGACAGCAGCATGGTAGTAAGTCTTAGGTCCTCCATCCAGATGTATCGTCCAGTGAAACATTTCACACAGCAGCACCACCTTGAATCAGCGCAACAAATTTACAGGCTAAGTTGTTAAAGAACAGTTTAACTAGTTGGAACAAGTTGTTGAATTACACTTTGTCAATATGGACAATTACTTTTAAAGGACAGTTACACTGGTTGTGATGACAATGTCGTGATGTCATTGTGTGATGGCGTAATTATATAGAATGTCTAATGGAATATCCATCCATCCATCCAAGGGGGGGGAATGGGACTGAGTTACGAGGGCCCAAGGTGGAGGGGCCTTCATTATTTTATAGCAGATATACAAGCTCACTAAAGAGAAATTAGTAAAAATACATTCTAATATATGATATATATAAAAGAAAATGGTTTACTGTCAATTTATGTAAGACGCAAGGGAAGAGAGAGAGTCCTGTTTCTCATGTGACCAAATAAGGGTGCACAGTCACAAAGAAAACCAATTAATAGTCCCTGGGGGAAAATGAACTTCTGCTCAACCATTCTGTATGGGAATCGATTTCTATATGCTTGATTGTTTGAGTTATGTGTGAAATATTGATTGTAAAATGATTTATCATACTGTAACATTGTGTTTGAAGCGTATGGTATGAAATGTGATAATTCTACACAGCCATCTGAGCAGCGGGGTGCTGCCACCCGTCTGCTGTCGCACATAGAGCTGATTGGCCGAAACTAAGGGCTACCCCCAGCAGAGGCCTTTGAAAGTAGAAACATACTTAAGGGAAGGTAGGACAGGGAAAGGGGGTGTGCGAACCGAGCGCGTGGTGATTTTCCGATGGCCTTAAAGTCTGAGTCAGGTTGAGAGGCGGCTGTTAGACGGAGGATGCCGACACTCGCAGCACATAATGTCGCTCTCTCTCCAAAAGCAAAAAGAGAGAGGGAAGAGTGCACGCGAGAGAGGTTCCATCTGTCCAAAAGCAAAAAGGTCTCTACCTGATGGATAAGATGTTGGCTGAAGATCCATTCTATTAGCCTATATGTCATTTTATAGCCTAGTTTAAACTAAGGGAGCTGCTCGGCTCTGTTCATACCAGTGCCGACTGGAGTGAATGAGAGCTTAATTGAAATGACCTACTTTGCGCAGTGAACTGGAATTATTTATATAATTAATTATTTGGCAGCCTAGCAGGTGTGTATTAAAAGATTCTATTTTATATCTCACTTATACTCTTATTGTTTTAATGAGATTTGGCCTTATATATTGATATGTGCCCAATGCTCAGATGTGGCTATTTGCTGACTTTTAGGCTAATTAATTAACTATTGTAATCATGCCAACCTCTGCGCATGGGGGGGGGGACCCCTCTCTCTTGCTCTCTCTCTCTCTGGGACATCGGATTCGGATCTCCGTGCGGTCGGATTTTCAGGCCGTCGGAATATCGAGATTTAGCCGTGCGAACCGAGCCATAGGTTGGTCAACAAATGCAAAGACGTTGCTGTGCTCATATGCCTTTGTTCTATGCCGTGTAAGAGTGTCTTGACTCCACTACAAGCCTTCTCTGACACTCAATCTTTCACTCACCAACCAAGAAACCGGACAAGAAACGACAGTAGTATTATAGTATTATTATTCAGTTTATCCTCTCCTGTCCTGTCCTCTGGTAATGTTTTGATCCTCTCATCCCTGTGTTGTTGTGTTGCAGGTATTTGGATCAAACCCACTCGCGCATCCAGGATGAGGGAGAAGAGGGCAGACTTTGTGGCAGGTTGCCTGGGTGGAAGGGTCATCGCAGCTGGGGGTCTAGGTCAGTCTCTACCTCTCTCTCTCTCTTCAAAAAGCTTTATTGGCATGATAAAATGTGTCTATGTGTCAGATTTGACCCCCGGTTTGACCCCCATAGCAATGCAGGGTTGGCCCGTGGCCTGCAGTGCTTCCTACGTCTCTTTGAGTTCTCTCTATGATAACTTTTTGTTACAAAAAAGACAGCAGGCAGTTCATTCCCCTGTTCTTCACAGAGCCTAACTCTATAGGGAAGCTCTGTGGGATGCGAGTGTGTAGGAAAGGCACTGGCGGAGTTAAGAACAAACTTTGTGAGTGGAATACCAGCGGCACATTTCACACACCATCTGGAGTGGTTATGCATGCATGCAAAGTGAATGAGGCATATCTATCCCGCCCTCCCTTGGCAACCAACAGCTGAGGTGCCCTTGAACAATTAGGCATTACACCACTTAAGCCCTTAACCCTGGCCTATATACTTTGTCATCCAGTGAATAGGGAAAATTGCCGATCTACGAACTCACCTGTGAGCTCATAGATCGATTTAACCCATTTAGGCCTAGGATTATTACTGCTTAGATATACAAGCTTACAGCGCGACACCGAGTGCCGCGCTGCAAGCTTGTAGATCTGCTATTTTTGAAAAGTCGTGAAAATGTGTGAAAATCTTTGAATATATGTATTTTTTAAGCGAACGTTTGTAACTCAAATTTTGCTTCTGGGGGTGGTCCCTGGAACTAAAGATTTTGAGATGGGGGTCTGTGGCCAAATACATATCATTTTGGGGGTCCTTCACATTGACATGATAGTCTCTCAAGAACAGACTAACTGAGCTCCAGTTAATTAAAAAGGACCTATTCTTTGAAGAAGGCTGGCCAGATTGCTGACATAGAACCATAGGGTTTTTCAAAAGACCTTAGAAGAATTCAAAAGACACTTATAGAATCGGGTAAAAATTCAAATTTTCACGATTAAAAAAAAATAGCAGATCTACAAGCTTGCAGCGCGGCACTCGGTGCCGCGCTGTGAGTTTGTATATCTGCTATTTTTCAATAGTTAATAGCATAAAATAATAATACACAATACAGTGTACCCGTTGAAAGAAAATTTACCAAATAAATAAAATGTAAAAACATTTGTCTATATTGACATGACAAGTGGTTAACCCCAAGGCTATCAGCATGTGATCCAAGCGGACAGCCCTCAGGCATGAAGTGCATTACACTACTATAATACCTGCATTACACTACAAAAATGTTATATGTTTTATTAAAGCTGATGCCAGTGGTCTTACCTGACCTCCAACCACCAGGTACTCCAGATACCTTCCCTGCTCACCAGTGTTGATTTCGTCAACTAAAACTATGACGAAGATTTTTTGTCAACTGCGTTTTTTCACTGACCAAAACTAAATAAAAACAAAATAAAAACTAAGCTGTGATGACTAAAACTAAGACTAAATGTATTGACAATTTTCGTCAACAAAATAAAAACTAGACTAAAATGTTAGGGAGGGACTAGTGTTAGGGAGAGAGTCATTTTATGTTTGGTTGCTCTCAGGTGTTGCGTGCTGAAAATAGCCGATCTACAAGCGCTGCGGCGCGTTGTGAGCTTGTAGATCTGCTATTTTCAGCACACAACCAAGTGTAAACCAAGTCATTACGATGCCATCAAGGCCCGCCAAAATACATTTCAGTTGACTAAATCAACTGTAGATTTAGTCGCCTAAAATCTTATGAAATTTTGTCGACTAAAATGCGACTAAAACAAAAACTTGTCAGGTGACTAAATTATGACTAAAACGAAATGACATTTTATTCAAAAGACTATGACTAAAACGGAATCAAAATTTGCTGTCAAAAACAACACTGCTGCTCACATCCTAGCAAGGAACAAATTAGTATCACACAGTTGAAGGCCCAATTATACTGCTGATCAGAATGCATCATGCATACTATCGATATATGTTCCAAACGCACACATATTTTATTTACTCTCATACTCAGCTACATACAGTATGTCTATATTGATTGAGGTTCAACTATTTCATCCACTAGGGGGCATTGTAATTCAACCAGCCCCAGCTGATAATAATGAGCTGAATGCAGTGAGCACTCTGCATAGTGTGAAGTGAGCAGTGCTATTCATGAGTTCATTTCATTAAGAGTCCCGTGAAGCTTGGACAATGGGACCCTGGCCCTACAACAACCTTTGAGCCATTTGTGCCGAGATGTAGGCCATATCTAGGCCAGGTGTAGGCCACACTCAAGAATAGGTTGTAGTTTCTAAAACCTGAATAAATACCACACACATGCAGGAGATCTCTACCGTTGCCTTTAGGCAAGGCAGTTTTATTTCTATAACACATTTCAACAACACAGCATTTCAATTTGCTTTACACAGAATATCAAGCAAAGGAAACGCAATTAGAGTATACATACTAGTATAGTACTACATACAAATGGGTGTTAAGTGAGATTGATTTTGATGCCATTCACTGTACTTTTACTACAAGCTAATGTTACTTTCCTGAAGCAAACCTTAGAGCTTACAGCATGCATGACCTAACCTTTTATTATTCACAAAGATGTAACATGTATCCCCTAGAGAAGGGGAAGAATAGGGACATGTAATCAAAGTGAAAATGGATTCCTAATCAGAATTTAAAAAATGTAATGAATGAAAGAAAAAAAATGGGATTCAGTCCTGGTGGCCCCCCCAGACATGAAACGTTCAGATTGCAGCGTTAATAAAATAATAAGAACATTTCTATAAGGATCGATGAGCATCATCTGGATAAAACAAGAGTAGTTGGCCATTCCAGTTCCCTATCAGCAGTCCTGCTGACACGCCCTGTCAGCAAACACCATTCCAAAGTGCTATTACAGTATAGCCGCGTCAAGAGATTGCTTCTTCAGAACAGAAAAATGCTACGGTCTTGTGGCTTTAGGACAGCTAGTTGAGCTGGAAGCATGAGTTGTAATTCTTCTCTTTCAGATGGTGGTTCTTCACAGAGATACGTTATCATGCCATACAGTTGAAAAATCATCATACTTCTCAGTATTATCAGTATTCTTTCTCTATCTCTCAAGGCCCCCTCACCGCCCTATCAGTCTTGAATTGTCAATTTCCGTTACCCGTATCATGCCTCATAGTCTTGTTTCTACTCATGAAAACATGCTGTACAGATCACATCTCCAAAAATGTCTCTTAAAAGAACAGTTCACCCACAAAATGACAGTTTTCTATTGATTACTCATGCCATGAGTTCAATAATAGTTTAAGTTTTTTGTCCGATTCCTAAGACAAAAATGTGATTACAATAAATGTATAATTATTTACTATAATCACATTTTTGTCTTAGGAATGCGACAAATACATTTTTTATTTATTGAACTCAAGTCTCCATTGGGGCACGGTGGCGCAGTGGTTAGTGCTTCGCCTCACAGCTAGAAGGTCCTGGGTTCGACTCCCGCCGGGGGACGCTGTGAGCGCTGGGGGCGTGTTCCCTCCTCCGCGTCATCAGCGCCCACACCCTAGGTGGGGTTGGCGATAGGGTCTTTCTGTGTGGAGTTTGCATGTTCTCCCTGTGTCTCCTAGGGTAGATACCCTCACAAAAACATGCAGTAATCCTGGTCTCTGTAATGCCTCCCCCTGGCCAGCTGGGGCACCTGATGGAGGGGAAATGAACTGGTTGGAATAACGTGTTCCTACCACGCGCTACGTCCAAAAGAAGCAACTTGGACTCCTCATGCATAGAAGGATGAGTTCAGTCCGTTGTCTCCCCAAGCGCGGCAGAGGGGGAGCAGAGCCCAGGATGAAAATGGGTTACAAAATCGTGGGATAAAAATTAAAGAAAAAAGAACTCAAGTCTCCATGGCATGAGTAATCAATAGAAAAAAGTCATTTCGGGGGTGAACTACTCCGTAAAACCAGGAAAACATCTGTTTTATATGTTGGCTATTCAAAGATATGATATAAACAAGCTCACAGCTTGTACATCTTGTACTTTGTTGCTGCTGTTGTCCTGTCTATCCGCCCACCATGAACTCTGTGTCCTCCTTCCCCATCCTCCCCTAAACCTTTTGTCCTCATACTGTGAAAGCTGCCAGGTGTGAGTATAACTAAGCTCAATACAGAGAGTGTGCACTCAGTCAGTCTTCCCTGAATGAATAAAGATCCCATTAGTTCTCAGTTCAGCAACAAGCGTTCGACAGGGCTTAACACCATGATGCATTGCTACTCAGCTTGCTGAAGATCTAATCTTGGTTCAGAATCCACTTCATGATGCCTGTTCCCACTTAAACAAACCAAGCACTGGTAATGATTAACACTTCAGTTAACGCACACACTGAGTTAATACTCAGTGCGATCAATACACTTTCTCTCTCTTGCAAACATACACACCGGCACGTTTAGCACGTACGCACGCACGCGCACACACACACACACACACACACACACACACACACACACAACAATGATAACAACAACTAACACCATTACAAGCAATCTTGTTGCTTTGGCTGAATTCATTCTCCATTAATGTTTCCAATATGTCTTTGGCCAGGATGCTTTCATTTTTATTTAAGTGATTGAACAGTTCCAGGAATTAATCAAAGATCAGCTTTTATTAGCAGCATGTTATTCTGTTTAAACAGCATCTATTTGACACAAATTAGTCTTGGGTAAGCACTTTATTTTTTAAATCTGAACGTTTGTTTAGCCTGCATTTGTTTAGCCGTGGTACTTTGTCTACCTCGCTAGAAGCAAGGTTGAGGAGGACGCGTGACGGTCATGTCATATGGCCGTCATGTTTCAAGGCTAGGATTGCTCCTATTCTTAATTTAGGGGTGGAAAAATATTACATAGTTGTATTTGACCGATTTGAAAAATATTCAGGAATTGAGGTCCTTGGCCTGCTGAAAGCATGCACAAGAAATCTGATACTGATTAATCTTGTAGTATGCAAGTTCAACTGTGGACAGAGACGCACACACGTATAAGCGTATTTAAAAATCCTCCTAGCAGAGATTAAATGTATGAGAGTAGAGAGAGTCACTAAAGAGCGAGAGCTAAAGAGGCTTGATTAGATGCCACAGCTTTCACTTTATGAGTAGAAATGGTGAGAGTGATGCTGAGTTCACCCAGGAGAGATGGTACTGGCATGCTTCCATCGCTGTACCGAGTGCGCGCGTGTCGTGTGTGTGTGTGTGTGTGTATGTGACACAAAGACATGTTATGGTTTGGCAGCATTCACAGTCTCTGCCCACACACTCTCTATCTGTCCATCTCTGTTTCTGGTTTAGCTCTATTTCTGGCCCAGCCTCCTCCTGCTTCACCTCCAGTGTCTCTCTCTCTCTCTCTCTCCCTCTTTCTCTCTTTCTCTCTCTCTCTCCCTCCCTCCCCTCTCGTCCCCCGGCTCTCCCTCCACAATGACTACATGACAGTGTGATATGTGCATGTAAATTATAATTAGAGGTATAGCTGACTGGTAATGCTGGAGGAGGGAGGATGATACCATATTATGTGCTCATCCTTTCAATTCATTAGTGGACTTGTGCATTTGTGCATAACACGCATGCACGCACACACCCACACCCACACCCACACCCACACATAGTGCATCCGATTCTATTAAATGTCACCATGCAATTTTTTTAAATTAAAATTAATGTTTAACTATGCATATTAGTCTCTTTTTTTTACCAATTCGCTGTGAGACACGGACGCCTACTTGTGAGAAAATATAGCTTTCACCACAAAGATCATAAACGTGTTCATAACTACAAAGAGTTAATTTAACTGTGAAAATAGACCCAAATGGACATTTGTGGAATAGTGTGAGCTTCTATACAGTAGGTAGACTAGCAGGATTTCTGCAGAGCACAGGTCATTTAGCCTGTGATGTACTGTAACTGTACAGTACCTGTCTCCCTGCATGCCTACAGTAGCTGGCAGTCAGTAAGACAGGTGATTCATTCTTACTATCTACTGACAGCAGAGGCAGGCAATTTCTATGTAAAAATCAACACAGCCACCACCACCACCCGTGCTGGGAAAAAAGTCTTCTCCTTTTTCTTTACTGCAAAAGGATGAGAGAGTCGGGCCAGACTCAAATGACAGCCTTTATGTAGCGATGGAATTTTGTGTAAGAAAAGGCAATGCTGCGAATGGTACCAATGCATAATACAGTATGACTTTTAGGCGGTGCCACGTCGAGTGTGGGTATGGGGCCTCTGGTGTCTGTGCAGATATACAATATATACTGTAGGTCAAGAATATATGCAGTGAGAGTCCTGAGACTGTCTGGGAAGTCTCTATATTTACCCCCTCATATCCGACAGTCTGACTTCATAACCATTTTCAAATCTCAACTCAAAACTCACCTGTTCAAACTGGCCTACTCACTTTAACATACCCACATCACCCTTTTATCTGCTTACCTACCCTCACTCCTCTTTTTACTAATGATCCTTGTTATGATGTATTATTTGTATTACTTTCTCTATTTTCAGTATTCTATTTTTTTTTATTGTGTTTTGATATATTGTGTATTTTGTCGGTGTATGCTTTCTTTGCCTGTTTTTAATGACTGTTTTTAAACTGTACGGCGACCTTGAGTGTCCTGAAAGACGCCTTCAAATAAAATGCATTAGTATTATCAAACATATAATTTTCTGTCTGTCTGAGTGTCTGTCTGTCTGAGTGTCTGTCACAGCGTTTCTCCTCAGTGGCTGGAGCAATTGATCTGAAATCGCATCACCATTAGCATATGAACACACCTGACATAACTGTGAAGCCCGTTTGTCACTTTCACAAATCATATGCTGTATATTAGCATTTTTATGGTGTAACTACTATCTATTCTGCATCTAGCATGAGGCTTATCTATTCTGCATCTAGCATGGGGCAACATGTTTAACCAGCTCTGTGTGTGCGTGTGTGTGCATGTGTGTGTGCATGTGTGTGTGTGTGTGTGTGTGTGTGTGTGTGTGTGTGTGTGTGTGTGGGTGGGCGGGGGGGGGGTGTTGGCTGGCCCTCTTTCAGATGTTGTCATGTAGATCGGTACACAGTATCTCTGTAGCCTTTAAACGAAACGGGTCTTTCTTACATTGATGCTCCTACATATTATCATGCAAGCACCAGAAAGTTACTTTCCATCCCTCATATACTGTGTGCACAGTGCACACCCCATAACCCACACACTGCACATCATTTCGGAGCTCATATCTTTGAACGGGTAAGGACTAGTTATTATTATTATTATTATTATTATATAGTTTCGCTGTTATAAATACCATGATACAGGCTCTCTGAAAGTCTCTATATTAGCTGTCATAAACACCATGATGCAGGCTCTATGACAGTCTGCATTAGCGGTCATAAACCTGTTGGTATACTTTGCAGTTGCAACACGCTCACAAACACAGAGCGTATATGGGCAATGCTGTGTGTCCGTGTGTGTGTGCGCATGTGTCCTGCTGGGCGTCATGAAACATACATTTAAAAAGAAGAAAGGAGTAAAGATCAAACGAGGAGTTGTGAGTGTGTTAGC
>NC_137818.1:40755196-40837696 GCF_963921795.1 Nannobrachium achirus | reverse complement strand
GTTTTTTTTTATTCTATGTGTTCTAGATCTATGAATTCCGTGTTCTAGATCTATACATTCTATGTGTTCTAGTTCTATAATTTGTCATTCAGAGGCAAATATTGTACTTTTACTCCACTACATTTATTTGAAAACTTTGACAGATTTCTCAAAAAACCTGCTCCATTCCCATTGAAATGCTTTTGCAGAATCCGCTTATCAGCTGTGACCGTACCCTAACGGTAGGTTCCGTACGGAACCATTGTTTACTTAGAGATGGAAGGATGACCTCCCACTTGGGTAATGACGCCCCCTGGCGATCATTCAGAGAAACTACTTCAGCTCCCGTACTAACGTAGGTAGGAAGGGCCTGTCACTCAAACCGGAGTGACCCGCCTCCAGGCTATATAAGCCCCCGGAGGCGGAAGTAACATCCTCTTAATACCACTCTCTGCCACATTCAGTGAAACAGAGGGGCATTACGTGGGAGGTCATCCTTCCATCTCTAAGTAAACAATGGTTCCGTACGGAACCTACCGTTTACTGTCAAGATTCCAGGATGACCTCCCACTTGGGATTCTTAAACTCCCCTCTAAGCCACAACCTACTCTCATACCCCCACACACCCCTCATACGGGTGAGCACAGCCCAAACGGGCGTGACCCATCACCCAGAAGGTCCCAGGCCCACCGGACCTGGGTGTGAAGGCATGAGAAAATAAGGAGAGACCCTGACAGACCGAAGTCCGCCTCATTCAACTAAATGAAAAGGACAAGTCCGCCTTATAAGTAAGACACACTATATAAGGAAAACACAGGGTCCCCCCCAAAATACCCCAGGTGGCTACATACCCACCTGTGGGAGGGGAAGATCCGACTCCTCTATGACGTAGAGGAGGCAACTGCACCCAGAACCGAATGCGCTAGCGAAGAGGATTCGATATCCAGGTGATAGTAGGCTGCAAAGGTAGAAGGCGAAGACCAATTCGCCGAAACACAAATCTCCTGAACGGAGACTCCCTTTGCCAGTGCCCACGAAGTAGCCACACCTCTAGTGCTATGGGCTTTAAGTGCCGCCGGCACTTCCACACCCGCACTAGAGTAAGCCAGCCTAATAGCATCCACAATCCACCTCGAAAGAGTGGGTCTAGACACCGGCTTTCTGACAAGAACATTGCCCATTTCCACGAAGAGCTGAGAAGAAGCTCTAGAACCAGCAGTCCTGTCACAGTAGGCCTTCAATGCCCTGACAGGACAAAGGCAATTCAGCCGTTCATCCTCCACCGAGACAAACGGAGGAGGATGAAAAGCCAGAAGAACAACAGTCTCCTTAGGAACCACCATGTTCTTAGGAACAAACTTAAGATGAGGCTTGAGCAACACCTTGAGATCATTGTTCATAAACTGCATGCACTCCGCAGACACCGAGAGAGCTTGCAGGTCACCAACTCTTTTAGCCGTGGCCAAAGCCAGCAAAAGAGCCGTCTTGAAACTCAAAAGTTTCAAAGGCATCCCTACAAGCGGCTCAAAGGGAGCCCGACATAGGCCCCCTAGAACCACCTGCAGATCCCAAACTGGGAACAAAGACCTAGTCACCGGCCTCAAACGTTCAACTCCTTGCATGAACTTGATGACCTCCGGGACTTTAGAAGGTGCCTTGCCCGCCACCCCCAGGTGACAGGCATTAATAGCCGCCAAATACCCCCTAAGGGTAGAAAATGCAAGACCACTTCTCAAGCGGTCCTGCATAAATTCCAGAATTTCCTGGGCTGACGCCACATGGGCCACCACCGGTGGAACACGCGACTCACACCAGTCCTCAAAGGCATTCCACCTTCCATCATAAGACGCCCTCGTAGAAGGCGCCTTAGCACTCTGAATGGTAGCAACCACTTCAGAAGAAAAACCAGCCGCCAGCAGGTTTAACCTTTCACGTGCCAAACCCACAGGTCTAGGACCTGCAGGTCTTGGTGGAAGATCTCCCCCCTGGCCTGACTCAACAGATCCCTGCACTGAGGCAGCTGCCAACCCGGTTCGCAAAGGAGAGGGGCGATCGCCGATCTCCACGTGCCCTTGTAGGGAGCCACCAGGAGCATCTCCAGACCGAACCTCCTGACTCTCTCCAGAGTGGGTCGGATCAAGTCGAAGGGGGGAAACGCGTACAGTAGACCTCTCGGCCACGTGTGCGCTAAGGCGTCCAACCCCAAGGGAGGACTGCCCTTCACCGCGAAGAACAACGGACACTTCGCATTCTCCGCTGACGCAAACAGGTCCGCCACTGGCTGACCGAACTTGCGAAAAATCTGGCTCGCCACCCTGGGGTGGAGAGACCAATCCTCGTAGCGAGGACCTCCCCTGGACAGGAGATCTGCTCCGCTGTTGAGGAGACCCGGGACGTGTAAGGCCCTGATCGACTTGAGGCGCGACAAGCACCAAACCGTCAATTCTCGAGCCAGACGATCCAGTGGCAACGACGACAGGCCCCCCTGTTTGTTGACAGAAAACATGGCCGTCGTATTGTCGGTCCTGACCAGAACGTGACAATGCAAAATCCAAGGCTCGAAATGCTTGAACGCCAGGAGTATAGCCATCAACTCCAAATAGTTGATGTGACGACCCCTCATCTCCAGAGGCCAAAGCCCCTGCGCTGTGCGCCCCTCGAAAGTGGCTCCCCACCCACTGAGACTGGCGTCTGTCGTGATCGACTTGTGGGAAACCACCTCGCCAATCGAGACTCCGCTGGTGAGGAACCCCTCCACCAGCCAAGGAGACAGGGCGATCGCGCAGGAAGGGGAAACCGTAACCTTCTTGTACTTCAAGGAGGGCGGGATCCCGAGGGATAACATCCATCGTTGAAAAGGTCTCATATGAAACCTGCCCAAACGCAACAGATGTACTGCGGAAGCCATCATTCCCGTCAGTACCATGCAACTCCTGTAAGTGACCACCTGGCCCACTTGAAAGGAGTCGAGACATTCCCGAAACCTGTCCACCCTCTCCTCTGAGAGACGGGCCGACATGTCGGACGAGTCCAGAAGGACCCCAATGAATGTAAGACGACGTACTGGAGTCAGCATGCTCTTGCCGTGGTTGACTATGAAACCTAAGGCCTTCAGGTGAGCCAAAACCACTTGTGTGTGACGCGCCACTTCGTGGGCGGAGCTCGCTGAAATCATCCAAACGTCGATGTACGTCGCCAACCTGACGCCCTGCTGTCTCAGCGGGGCGATGGCTGCTTCGGTCACTTTCACGAAAACCCTCGGGCTCAGTGACAGACCGAAAGGGAGTACTGTATACTCGTACAGGCGACCCTCGAAGGCGAACCGTAGTAATTTCCTGTGTGGGGGATAAACCTGAACGTGCTGATAAGCATCCTTCAGATCCACTGAACAGTGGAAATCCCCTTGCCTGACCGACCGTAACATGGTGGGTACAGTTAGCATCCTGAAAACGTATTTCTTCAGGTACACGTTTAGTGCCTTTAGGTCCAGGATGGGACGTAGCCCCCCCCCCCCCTTTTGTGCACCAGGAAATAACGGCTCCAAAATCCCATACGGGATTGGGTCTTGTCCAGCTCCACTATAGCACCCTTGCTTAGCAAGGAGCTGATCTCTTCTCTCAAAAGATTTGCTTTTAAACCACGCGCCCTGGTATAAATAACCCTGCTCGAAAGCGGGGGTATGTCTGCGAACTGTAACCTGTAACCCCTGGTTATCGTTCGAAATACCCAATGGCTCGGGTTGCATAACTTCCACTGGCGTGCGCAGCGTGCTAGCGTGTTTTGAGAGAGAGAAACCCCACCACTGTGCTTCCGTGACGGCGGAGCTATTTGGCGACTGGACCGGAAGCGGGAGACCTGCGTATCCGTATCCGGAACGACCGGATGCGGAGCGCAAGGGTTCAATAGGCCGCATGGCGGAAACACCTTCTGGTTGTACCGCTTGACTAGCGGAGCTATTTTGCGGCGGGACCGGAAGCGGGGAGCGAGCGAATCCGTATCCGGTGTCACCGGAAGCGTTCGCACTTCGCTCGATAGAGAGACAGGAAGAACAAAGCGATTCGACTGATAAACAGACTCGCCCACAACTAAAGCATTCTCCCCTGACAGGAGAGGAACTTTTACGTTTAATACCTGCTCTAAGGCCTTTATGCTTGTCCCTTGACTCGGGCTCATAGTAGGCCGACAGAATTTCTGACTCAAAGTTAAATTCATAGCATCGCTCACGCGAGGGAAAGCCCACTCGCGCGCATGAGGAACCACATAATTGTTTGACGTTAACATTACTGGTTGCTGATAAAACCTGTGATTGATTAAGGAGTCCTGACGGGACTTCATCATTCTTACAGGAGGCATGCATAAAGGAGTCATATTGTCGACGCGAGGGATATTCCACTCGCGCGCTTGAGGAACCACATAATTGTTTGACATTAACATTACTGGTTGCTGATAAAACCTGTGATTGATTAACGAGTCCTGACAGGACTTCATCATTACTACAGGAGGCATGCATTTATCTTAGCCCCTGTCCTAAGGCCTTTATGTTTGTCCCTTGACGAGGGCTCATTAGTAGGCCGGCAGAATTTTGTGACTCATTGTTAATTCATTGCATTGACCACGCGAGGGATATTCTCCTCGCGTGTAAGGGGAACCATCTAAATGTTTGACATAACATTACTGGTTGCTGATAAAACCTGTGATTGACTACAGAGTCCTGACAGGACTACATCAATTTTACAGGAGGCATGCAAGATGGAGTCGTCTGTGCAATAGAGTTGGACAGAAACAGACTTGTTCTTTCAACAGATTTATCTGGGACACAAGAGGCATATACATTGACATTCTCATCTTCATTTCCCCGACGCGGGGAAGGCCTTTATGTTTGTCCCTTGACGAGGGCTCATTAGTAGGCCGGCAGAATTTTGTGACTCATTGTTAATTCATTGCATTGACCACGCGAGGGATATTCTCCTCGCGTGTAAGGGGAACCATCTAAATGTTTGACATAACATTACTGGTTGCTGACAAAACCTGTGATTGACAAAGGAGTCCTGACAGGACTACATCAATTTTACAGGAGGCATGCAAGATGGAGCCGTCTGTGCAATAGAGTTGGACAGAAACAGACTTTGTTCTTTCAACAGATTTATCTGGGACACAAGAGGCATATTCATTGACATTCTCATTTTTATTTCCCCGACGCGGGGAAAATAAACGTCCTCGTTTGGGGGGAGGGGAACCGGGTGACACCACGGACCCCTGCCCCAACACAATCCCCCTCTACAATGTCCGCAGCTAAAGCATTCTCCCCTGACAGGGGAGGAACTTTTACGTTTAATACCTGCGCTATGGCCTTCATGCTTGTCCCGTGACGAGGGCTCATAGTAGGCCGACAGAATTAGTGACTCATCGTTAAATTCATTGCATTGTTCACGCGAGGGATATTCCCCTCGCGTGTAAGAGGAACCATATAAATGTTTGACATTAACAAAACTGGTTGCTGATAAAACCCGTGATTGATTAAAAAGTCCTGACAGGACTTCAACACTTTTACAGGAGTCATGCAAGATGGAGTCATCTGTGCTAGTGCAATAGAGTTGGACAGAAACAGACTTTGTTCTTTCAACAGATCTATCTGGGACACAGGAGGCATATACATCGACATTCTCATTTTCATTTCCCCGACGCGGGGTACAGAAAATAAACGTCGTGCCCACCACTCTATACTGGGGTCTGACAGAACCCAGAAAAGATTGTGCTTGTGTAACTTCCATGAGGATTGTAGCGCTTTAGTGAATCCAACATCTCCGTTGCAGAAAACCAACGTCCTCTGCCATCGCTCCACCCGCTCCACCCGCCTGACTGGCGGGTGGAGGGGCAGTTGAAGTGCTGGCGCCGCAGGGGCCTTACCTTTCACTGTAAAGACAGGGCGAGAGCCATCCTCCTCCGCCATGTCCTCCTCCTTCTCGTCCTCAGAGTATCCTGAGTACGAACCCTCGCTCTGACTGGAGCTCAGGTCCGATTCGCGCCTGAAGGATCGGACTGTTTTGCTAAAGTTCACGTCGAAGGGGACGTCCCCGACGGTCACAACACAACGCTACTCTTTAGGCACCGCGCCCGTAGGAGAAATGGTCACCGGAGGGATATTGTTAGACTTCTTAGTCACCTTCCTCGCGGTAACTCCGCCAGACCCGCCAGCTCCAGTGACAGTGGAGCTAGCTGCGGTCGGCTGCACGGCAGGCGGTGTCTCACGTCGCTTGGCGCCATCTTGACCAAGGCGCGCTGCTGAACAAGCGGTGCCCCGGACGGCAGCGCCGCACCTTGACTATCGGTGCGGGCCGCCTGGGGCGGACAGCCTGGGCTGTAGGATCCAGAGCGTTAAGCCCTCCTGGTGGAGCGCAGGCTCCGAGGCCTGCCCTAGCCAGGTGGAACCGATGTACCATAGCGAAGCAGTGTAGTTAACGTTAACAAGGAAGCTGTCGAGCAACGAGCTAACGGCTAAAGCTAGGCCAAACTTGGTTCAGGCAGAAACATACATTCCCTCGGCAGAAAGGCAAGAGGGACCATAGCGAAACATGTAGCTAACGTTAACAAGGAAGCTGTCGAGCAACGAGCTAACGGCTAATGCTAGGCCACGCTTGGTTCAGGCAGAGGCCTTAACAAGCTAACAGCAGAACAAACATACATTCCCTCGGCAGAAAGCAAGAGGGTTCATAGCGAAGCAGTGTAGCTAACGTTAACAAAGGAAGCTGACGAGCTAACAAGCTAACGGCTAAAGCTAGGCCACGCTTGGTTCGGGCAGAAGCCTGAACAAGCGGTAAACTTCTTTGTTATAGAAAAGAAAACCGTCGGTTTAGGACGGGACAAGAATAATTATCCTTAAGTACGGGTATAATTCTACACTCGCCGGTGGGCGACTCCAATGCCACCGCTTTAGGCTAATGCGCGAAGAATAAAATACAAAGGCTGAGTTTCAACTTATCTGAATGTGATATCGCAGAGAGTGAAAAGAGAAGAGGATGTTACTTCCGCCTCCGGGGGCTTATATAGCCTGGAGGCGGGTCACTCCGGTTTGAGTGACAGGCCCTTCCTACCTACGTTAGTACGGGAGCTGAAGTAGTTTCTCTGAATGATCGCCAGGGGGCGTCATTACCCAAGTGGGAGGTCATCCTGGAATCTTGACAGTAAACAGAGTATTTCAACATTGCAGTATTGATACGTTTACTTACAGTACTCTCTTCCCTGTTTTGCAGGTAACGAGCCGTCCCCCTTGGGCTCGGTGGAGAGCTACAACCCTGTGAAACGTCGCTGGGAGTATGTGGCCCCCCTGCCTACAGCCCGCTGCTCCTCATCAACCCTGCAGACGCCCACCATGCTGTTTGTCATTGGCGGAGTCGCCCAAGGACCCAGCAATGCTGTGGAAGCCCTGTGCTTACAGGAGACTGTGTGACACATTTGTAGCCACATTATGCACATACGTACATAACAAAGACATTGATCAAATGTAAGTCAGATTCTGTTCTGCTTATGGACTCCTGCTATTTACTGAAATGAGAAGTGATTGAGGCTTTTAACACAGTCTACAAGCATCTTCAAGCCGGAGCTTTGGAGCTGTGTGCTGTTTGTGGCAAATTTGTGAAGTGACAATAGCAAAAACAAGTGGGTGGCTGCTTCAAGAAAGGACAAGAAAATAACTGCGGCTGCATTTTCCACTCTGAGGAAAATAAATAAAATAAAAATCTCTGGCAGACAAACCCACACACGCTGCACCCACACTCTTAAACACACGTGTCTGATGAAACTACACGCCTTTGAATTTATTGAGCATTTTTCTGAATAAAAAGCAGGGTACTTTTCTGGACACTTAAGGAACCTAGGGCCATATGTGTTTTTCCTCTTCACGGCAGTGTCTCTTTCCCCTGCTGCTGTGTCATGTTTGTCAACTTTTGTATGACCTTAGAGGGACACTTTAGGTGCATCTTAGACAGTGACATTCTGGGGTACAGTATGTTGTGTATGTGGGTCTTTCACAGCGATGCATGTGTGAAGCAAAACGTGGTGGGGAGGCCCTGGCACTTGTCAACTCTGTGAATAGCCCCAGCGGCACCCGGCACCACTACTACCATGGCAACAACAAAAAACGTCCCGTAGATAGTGTGCTCACTACTTGAGAGACCAGTCACCAGCAGCCCCTCCCATTTTCTATGACCGGAGAAATCCCTGTACTGTCGGCCCTCGGTCACCTCACCTCCATGTTCTGTAGTGTCCAAAGACCCCCGCCTCACCAGGAGACAATCACACACCAGCGTTGCTACACTATGTTTCATGTCCTACACGACCATTGCAACATGACCAGCACCACATATCAACCACTTTAACCCTATATTCTTTGTTGTACGTCACTTAGTAAAAATAGTCAACCCTCAAGCTCATAGACGTGTACATTGTAGCTTTGCAGAATAGTCGCTTATTATGGCATGCCCAGAATAGGGACTCAATATGGTCCTTGAATTTTCCCCCAGACTGCAGCGTGAGAACATGGTTGCTAGCCGTGTGAATGTTGAGTTTCTCACTCCACAGAAATAGTTGAAAAACTAAATCTGTTTGCTTACAGTATACATTGTTTCCTCCCCCAGAGTTTTATGATTAATTGCCGTAAAACAATCATTATTTACCTCAAATTGCTTTTAGACAGATATTGGATCAAATTAAGGTTAGCTTGAGGTAACATTACTGTATGGGCAATATTTCTTGGTATTGCACTTTTGCAATACTACTAGTAACAACAGTGCGCCTGGCTGTTTTTTAATGTTTTAACTCGTACTAGATTCTACAATATCTATCCCTGTATCTTTTCTCAAGTCTTTTTGGGTAATATATTGATCACATCCTTTACAGAATGGGTATCAGAAAGTATATTTTGTATATTTTGGAACTCATAATCTTTGACTTTCCATAGTGGTCTAGACATGCCCATTATAATCATGTTGATTTATAATTGGGTCTTGAATCTCTCGCACATTGTTTTGTGATGATCCTATTTGCTCTGTATGGGCTCATTTTGATTCAGCTCAATGTACATGTACTGGTGTGCTTATCTGGAACATTGTGTTGATAGAGGCAAAAGAATATTCCTGAGAGTGAGTGAAAGGTTTGTGAGCTCACATCAGATGCCAGTTGACAGTTGGTTATTTCTGGCACTGCTCTGCGCTGTGTTGGGTGGGCGATGTATAAACTCATTACACAGAGCCATGTGTGTAGTAGTGTACACACATGTTGGTTTTGCAAACCTTTGGGGACATTTTATTGATATTTATTCCATATCCCCAGCCCTTACTGCAACCCTAACCTCATGAAACTTCTGTAAAATCTTTTTCCCCATGTAGACATTTGTCCCTGTCAACTGGTGTAAAATCCCAAATGACAGGAACAAATACTGCACACCCTAACACACATGTATAGCTCCTCTCATTCATGTCAGCCGAGTGCGAATGTTCTCGCATGCAAACTCATTTGCATGCATGTATGTGTCTGGCAACAACCACAAAGGCTTGGGGACATATGGAAGGATGTGAATGAAAGCCCTGCTGGTTTATTGACTGTGACTCGATTTGTTACAATTCATCTGAATCAAGTGCAGTTAAGAATGTGTGTGAGACTCATCCTGCCTGAGCGGGATGTACAGGTTTCTCCATCTGTCCCTCAAGACGTTAAAGGTCTTTTCAAGTTTTTATTTCTCTCGACTCTCTCTCTCTCTCTCTCTCTTCCTCTCTGTTCTGGCTTTCTTGATCTCAAAGAACTTTGAACCATTTCTTGCCCAAAAACAAGAGAGAAAAGGTTGTGTAAATCCATCTTTTTAAAAAGAATTCTGGTTACTGACATGACAGGTCAGCAGACAGTAAATCTTTGCTCTGGGCCATAAAAACCCATTGCTTTTTACAACGCTTATGAACTCAGAATGGTGATGGACACCTCTACAGTTAAGTTGCATACTGCTGCATTTTTAAAACGGTTTTTGATAGTGGATGATACACATGCATGCATAAGGACCCCGCCCACCTGCCCATCGATTCCCCCAATTTGAGACCATGGACAGATTTAGCATGTTGCAATAACATAGCGACACAGCACTGATGTGCTTTAAGGACCTGTGGTGTTACAGTGTACACACAACAGTTGTACCAATCTCTGTGCTGAATTGTAAGCAAGTTTATCTTAGCCATTGCGTTGGTTCCAGGGGGTCCTCAGCTAAATGATCGATGGTTAGGATCCATCATTTAAAACCATTCATTTTCTGTAACTCAGAGTTACAATGTGTATACTGTACTCCCAGAGTTACATTTTACAGAATACATTGGGGGCTCAGAAATAGAAATCATATCACATGGGGGTGCAAGGCCTAATGCATATCAAACTGGTTCTCCTTGAAATTGAAAAGGTTGAGAATCACTATAGCCTCACATAACCAGACAATATCACTACGCCCCTTTTTCCCAAGGGGCGGTTACAAAACGATTCAAACAGACTGTATTGGTTAGCCTACAACCAATCAGAG
This sequence comes from Nannobrachium achirus, assembly GCF_963921795.1. NCBI lineage: Eukaryota > Metazoa > Chordata > Actinopteri > Myctophiformes > Myctophidae > Nannobrachium > Nannobrachium achirus. The sequence continues at coordinate 40,827,165 of NC_137818.1, read as the reverse complement.
CAGCGCAAGGGTGATACGCCTGCCCTACATTTGCGTGCTGGGCCCCTGGTTGGTTCCTCACAACTTGTGAGCCATGAAATATTTGAATAACCAGGGGGTCCAGGGGCCAGACCTAATCTGCCAAGGGCAATTTATCTTTGGAATGGCAGATTAGTTTGGCTACGCAAGGCTAGAGAATCACTGGCCTACACAGTAAATGTTTTTAGACAACTGCTGTACCATCCTGTGCAGAACATAAGACTCAGGTTCTGATACAACAGTGAGTGCGCTTTCATAAGAGTAAAAAAAAAACCTGGGTGAAAAGATATTGAAATTGTACTGTTCCATGTATATTGTACAGCACACACCTGTTAATTCAATGACCATTTCAGAACTCCTTGCAATCTTGTTTTTTTGTGCGGGGAAGGTTTGAGAACAGTTCCGACAAGGAACTGTTTTGGTGCCCGCAGGTAGCATAGATGTGTTCGTACTTTATATTAGTTAATAGTTCGTACTTTATATTATGTCTTGTCTTCTCTGCCTAAACATTGTAGCCACATAGAACTTCTCAAACATGCCCTCAGTGTATTAGTCTAGCATTCCCCCCATAAAAAATGATTTATGCTTATTAATATTTGTTCTTATTTGTTTGCTGTTTAACCCTCCAGTTGGTGAGTGTTGTGGATTGAGAAGTGAGGTGACAGGTTCTTTGTGGTGTAGTCCAGAATTGGTCTGAGTTCCCCAAAGTGTCTGTTCTTGGTATGTAATGCAGCATTCTTTTTACAAAATTTGTGGCAGTGTATCTCTCTGCTTTGAAGTTTTCTTCGTGGTGACATGGTCTTACCAGTAAATTGGTGGTAGTTGTGAAACTTGATCCACTGTTGTTTGGCCGGGTGTCTCAGCGAATTGCGTACAGCTCCTTTACATGACTGTCTATGAAGCTGCTACAGTACCACCATTGTTGAGTGAAAATAGTTTGGACAGACATGTTGGAAAACGCAGCCCCTACAGTTCCTCTCTACAGTAGGTGTGATGTGTCTCCCTTGCTGTACTGTGCTGTTTCGCTTTGGTGATTAACATGGTGAAAACCCGGTGATGCATGGGCTCGTGCTCCGACATGCTTTATGATTGAAATGTGCAGGCGCCGTCCGCCACGTGCTCAATACTTGGTGGAACCGTGGAATATACCAGAAGGTTTGGTGGAAAATTGGTGACTTGATCGTATAAAATGAATGGCTCAGCTTATTCAGGTGAATAACAAACTAGCTTGTGTTTGGAGAGGTTTAAGAGTTTTAACATGGATTTATACTTTTATTACTAATACACTAAGTGTATGTTTGTTATCAAGCACATTATTACATGTAGAGGCACATCTCACAAATGCACGCATGCACGCACGCACGCGCGCACACACACACACACACACACACACACATACAAACATCATACTTAATCATCAGATCTTAATTCAAACCTGCTGCTCACTCAGTCAGCATTGGAATCAACAAATTGTGTTTTGCTACGCTAAGTGATTTCTTCACAAATACAGAACTTTCTTAACATTTGTAGTAATAAGGGTAGTAAAGGTACAGAATCTTAATAAGGAATATTTTATTCCTTAATCTGCTCAGATAGACAGAGTTGACTTGCGGGGGTTACAGGCATGTCATGTTGTTCTCCCCCACTTGAATATATTAATATTATACAATGTTTGGGACCTGTAATGGGTCCTATTTATGGTGACTCCCCATCTAGAATGGGTACTACTTTCTTCTCATGAGCCTGATTCCAGCGTCAGACTGGACAACTGGAACAAATTGGGATGCTCTGGTGGTGGAATAAAAAGTGGTGTACTGTACACAGGAAAGACTCCTCACCTCACCAAAGCCCGCGAGTCACACTGGTACCACAAAATGCCACGATGTAAACTTAATATTTAAAAAGGGGCAACCCAGGTTCCACAAGCCGAATAGGGGGGGTCTAAATCGGTTCTATTTACAGACCAGTCGGCTGTGTTGTCAACTTAGTCAAATGTGACTTGCAGGCTTGGGTTTGCTGAGCGAGAAAGAGGTGTGTGGCTGTGACTCCAGTGCAGTAGTTCAGTGCCTATACTAAATGTGAGGTAGTGCCTCGACTATGAATTCTATTCTATAATAAACTATTTTGACTTGCTGTCTGACCCCACGTGTCCTGTGTGTCTTTGCCTTGTGTCTGCTGTGATTCTTCCTATAGCCACCCGGCCTGCCGATGGAAGATTCTGCGAGCAGGTGGCTAGGGCGGCACAGAGAGAGATGGGGATGGATGAAATAGAGCTGATTGTTGCATGGGGACTAGGAGCTATAAGAGAAAGCAGAGAACAGATAATGACAGTGCGCAGAGGGTCTATTTACGTGACCCGTCTCCATGGAGGTGTATCGGGTGCTGCTGTCAGAAGAAAATGTTACCTGTTCCATAATGGATGAAGCAGACATCAAAACGCACTTCAAATGCATCGTTCAATGAAAATCACTCACACCTACAGTATGGTAAGAGGACGAGAGAGTAAGCCAGAGCATTCCCTTTTCACAGTCCTAATGACTGGGTGTACATGTATGGATTGCTACTCTTTCTCTCACCTCTCTGATGGAACGGTACAGTACATTATGTCACATAGAATAAGTGTCATGTTAAATGGAGATGACCATTAGAGAGAAAGCCTTGGAAGTGATTCTGAATGCCAGGAGGAGAGGTTTACTGTACTTCATGAGGATACTGTAAGGGTTTTGTTCAAAAAGTCCAGCTCAATTTATTGGCTACGAATGCACTTTAACCATGAATCCTATATACTTCCTCATATGATGAATAAAATAGCAGAAATTATTTTTGTCAATTTCAATCGATCGGCGTGAAACTTTGCACACAGTTTGCATGTCAGATTTTTTTGATCCCATTCCATTTGGCTATATGACTACATTCCAAATGTCTGGACCCTGGCGGAGACCTGTGGAGGAGGCGGAGCACACTTTTCTAGTGCTCTAAAGGCCTGTCTATACTTCGACCGAAACCACCGTTTTCGGTCAAAAGGTCCTTTTCTACCATAAAATTATATCCCTCGGGACTTCTGAAAAGCATTGGACCGAACGAGAGTTCGGAAATTTGCACGTCGGAAAACACAACTCACCGAACATTTCGGTCGAAGTATGGAGAGGCCTTAATACTGCAACATTCCACTTGGGTGCCTGCAGGGGCGTCGCACCGAGTGCCACGCTGCAAACTTGTAGATCTGCTATTTTTTTTAAATCGCCCCCCAAAATGATATGTAGACCTATTTGGCGAAGGACCCCATCTCAAAATATTTAGTTCCAGGAACCCCCAGAAGCAAAATTTGAGTTACAAATGTTCGCTTCAAAAAAATATATATACTCACATTCTCACGAATGTTCAAATAATTATGGCCCCTCCACCTTGGGCCCTAGTAACTCAGCCCTGGGTGCCTGCTTCATGGAGAGAACTAACTCCACTATATCTGTGGCGTTCTCTGTGCATGTGGTTAAACTTTCTCCATAGCACCACCTGGTGAACTATAATGACAAGGACATGAGGCAGGGTCTCTATGGGTAGGGTAGGGGAGGTATTTGGGAGGTATAGGATATAGCAGCGTGCCTTTGTCAGCTAAAACCTAGAAACCCAAATGGAATGTTCAAGCAACCACCTTAAAACAGACACTGTAGGGCAGGCTTTACAAAATGAACAAACTGGAACCCTAATGTAATAATGTTGTAGCTTATTGTATTCATTATCTTCTGTACTCTTTCCTGTCTAAATTCCCCCCTGCCCCCTCCCCCCACAATGGTTGCTACTGGTCACTGTCATTCATTCCGGTGTAAATGGAATTGAATGGCATCTGCTCCTCTTCTCTTGTTGCACTGCTTTTATTTCAAGCAGTTGACTGCGTCTGCCATCTACTGGCTTACATTCACCTTCACACACTTGTTTGGATGTGTGTGTAATATAGTATCTGCAGCATTATAAGTGAAGCTTTACAAAGTATTCATGATGCATTATTATGTGCTATCATAGCATTTAGGAATAATGAATACATGTAACGGCTGCTGGAAAATAGCTGTTACAAGCTTATAACATGTTGTAATGTACATGAAGCTTTTTGAGCTTGTCTGTTATTTTCAAAATATCTAGAACATTTATTTTGCATATGTTTTAACTAAGACTGGGACTTTAACTGATTAATTGCGATTAATTAATTACAGAAAATGAACGCGATTAAAAAAATTAACGCATTTTAATCGCACTTAGTTTTTGCACCACAGAACCTTCAGTTTCAGGCATACTGATCATAGCGATGCACCAACCAAGTAGAGACAACAAACGCAATGGGAGAAGTAGCCGATCAGAGCACTTTGCTTGGCCCAGTGGATGCGAAATTTAGATTAAAAAAACTCACTTGTTGATTAACTCATACAACAAAATGTGTTTTACTTGAAAAAAAAAAGCTTCTCAGGTCAAATATCGATTAAAATTTTTAATCGCATCCCATTCCCAGCCCTAATTTTAACACAAAGCTGACTAATACATGTTAGATGGGGGTCTGTGGCCAAATACTTAATGCGTCCTTGACAAGTTGACATAAAAACTTGAGAACCACTGATAAAGACGAACTGACAATTCAGTCATAAAAACCCATTGCTTTTTTCTGGTGACTCCTAATAGTTTTTTCAATAACTTTTTTCGTGTATTTTTAATAATTCTTTGGGGAAATGGAAAAAATTAAATACAATAAAAAATTATGAAAAAGAAATTAAAAGAGTTATTGATAAAACACGGCCTGCTCACAGTGTTTTTAATGAATCTATCACGGTTAAAATGGAGTTTGAAGTTACAATGGGTGTGTATGGGGAGGCGTCCTGCAGGAGGGAGGCCAGATAACATTTACATCAAATATCTAAATATTGAATCAAGCAAATTAAAAACTTTTCAGGGTGTTCATAAAAGCCTGATTAGATGATAAAATGACCAAAAGTTTTTTTGAAAGTGAAATATCTCTTTAAGTAAAAGTATCAATACTGCATTGTATTGATACTCTATTAAAAAAGTAAAAGTCCTGAATACATTTCCTTGAGTAAAAGTACAAAAGTATCTGTATAAAAATGTACTTAAAGTGAGTAGAAAGTATTCATTATGAAGCAATGTTCCATTTCAAAAGTTTTCAAATTTTCCTTATAATATATAATCAAATGGCCGAAATGTATAGGGCTGAAGTCGTTAATGTAGGCCTATGTTTTGTAATTGCGACCGAAGGTCGCAGTTTACCATATGAAACGTCACAGCTTCTGTGTGTAGACGTGTATCATGCTCTGATGGCACTGTGATGTCAGCGGAACCACTCCAGAATGTGTTTGCCGCTCTGACATCACGCTCTGGCTTCACTGTTATGTCACACTAACAGAATCCCTTTTATGCCCATATATGGAGGTCCCTGATGTCATCAATATTAATGATGCCCTCTTAGAGAGATCCCTGTGATGCCAGGGGGAACAAATCCCTTTTATGCCTATACATGGATATCCCTGATGACAAGCGACCTGTCGCCCTGAGGCGTCTTACTTGTAATAATCAAAATCTACAAAGTCACTAACGTTTTCAAATAATTGAAGTAAAAGTAGCCTACAATATTTTCTTTTGGGATGTAGTGGAGTAAGTACTGAGAATTGGAAATACTCCAGTAAAGTAAAGAAGGTACCTGAACATTGTACTTACAGTAAGTAGGCTACAGTACTTGAGTAAATGACTTACTTTACGCCATTTTTGCTTACTGCACACGTTTCTCATTTATTCGAAGAAATTCATGCTTCCTGATTTTGAGAACACAAGACATGATGTTCAAAGTGAAGGTTCATGAAGGCTCAAAGTGACTCTGCAAGGCAGGGGTGTCGTCGTCCATAAGCCAGGCTTGCATGTGACCGCATAGCCTAGCAAAATGTAAGGATTCAAATAATTGGAGTAAAAGTACAATCTTTTCTTTTGGGATGTAGTGGAGTAAGTACTGAAAATTGGAAATACTCCAGTAGGTACCTCAACATTGTACTTACGTAGGCTACAGTACTTGAGTAAATGACTTACTTTACTCCACTGCCAATATCGAGATCTGTAAGGATTGCATGAAGTCTGAGATCCACATGAAGCTTTGCCATTCCCAAGTGGATCCCAAGATCCACGTGATTCACATTTTATAAAGCCCTCCACTCACTATAACAAAGCTCTAGTCAAATGTTGAGATTTCTTTAGCAAAACTGTTAGAACCCTGTAAGCCCTATGAAGCTCAAATATAGGCCTATACTGTATATTTCTTCTCATATCTCTAATAGTGCTATAGAATGGATAGAAGCAAACCTTTTTTTTTTATCCCATATGGAAATTATTTTTCAGGATTACCCAGCTGATGGCTGCTCAGAGGTGCTTGGCGGGAACTGGGGTTAAGTGTCTCATTCAGGGACACTATTACTGAAGCCATGCAGCCTGGATGCAAACCGATCATGACCTTCTGATTACCAGACGACCTCTGTATCCAAGAAGCTGACAACTGACTACTGATATCAACATAGTTGATATGTAGTTGATAGACATACCTCCCTCCTCATTCAATTGTGAAGGGGAAAAAAGTGCAACATGTGAAATCAACAGTTTAAATATTCCTCAAGAGCACATTAGACTAAGTTCTAATGAAGACTACTTCATGGAACAGCCATAAACGTGTCAAATGCAGGCTGTTGTGCAAGTGCTAGATTACAGGGAAAATGCGGAATTAGCTAACAAATATTTCACAAGAACTCGTCTAAAACCCATCAGTCGCACCCTCACTATTTCCTGCCTGATGGAACATGTGGTTTCAGAGTTAACTTCAGCTGTGTTCCCAGTACGAGTCCTCATGTCATCATGTCAAACTGACCTTGAACAATCCATTTAGGCCTGGATGCAAATCTGTGTCACGTTAGATTTGAACCACTTTAACCATTATTTTATGCTTTAACTATTAACAAATAGCAGGTCAATCAAGTATAACTAAACATCATTTTAACTACAGAAACTAAAATGTAGCCGCAAGTGGCTATTAGCGGTGACCAATCCCAGAAGCAGATGTCTATGAAGACTTTTAACACCCACCCATAAGACAAATATGGGTAAATTCTCCTTCTACAAAACTGCCACCCAAGTGTGGAATTAGCCAGTAGCTATGCCCCTCCCAAAAAGCTTTTGTCCAATGCTAGCTTAGAATAACCTCCTGCTTGCCAAGGTTTGCCTTGGCAACAGCGCCTTGGCAAGCTGCCGGTTGCTAAGCTAGCATTGGACAAAAGCTTTTAGGGGAGGGGCATAGCTACTGGCTAATTCCTTGACCCCTTTCCTTAAAACATGTAGTTCGATGGCTTCCTTCAAAACTGCCCCTTCAGGAGGCCAGAGGTGGAGGTAGTTATCATTTCTCCCATAGACAGGCAAGAAGTGATCATCACCCCCCCCCCCCTTGCTTTAACCCCACCCCCAACTTTTCCCCCTTACTCTGAACACATAGTGTTTTATACATGCGATGATATTTTTTTTTATGCTACTTTATGTCGATGAATTGAATACCAAGGACCTCCAATGGAAACAAGACCAAGGGCTTTTTTGGGTTGTTCCTTTAGGCAGGGTGTTTTGACTGTACTTGTACGTGCTGTACTACTTTTTTGTTTTGACAGCACTTGTAATGTTCAAATCTTTGTCACTTAAAATATTCAATCAATCAATCAATCAATCAAGATGATGATGAAAAACGAAAAACACAATTTGGTTGTTCACAGTGAGATTTGAACTCACAGCCCTACACATAGTGAGGGAGTATCACTGCTATGGCATTTAGCACCGAATGGCTTCACGAATTCATTTTTTAAATGAATGGTTTAAAATGGTCTTCGGAATGTGTTTCTGTAGTGATAGTTATACATGTACAATACATGTAGTGGGTTGCGGGTGGAGGTGATTGGAGGGAGGATGAGGAAGACACTGGATGCTATCCTGGTGAACCCATCTCATCCGTTCTGTCCACAAGTTTCCCAAGGAGTTTACAGGGGAAAAGGGACTGTGTTAATGTGGGCTTCACTTCCTCCACCCGGATGATTCAAATCACTTAACAAACACCATCACCATGCAGAGATTCAGCTGTCACAGCAGCAACAGCAACCAGTCAGAATGAAACAGCTAAGAGGAACAGGAAATTATGCCCACCTTTCATCGTCTTGGTTTTGCTCTTCACTGTATTCTTGCAAAATCTAAACATAAATCACGTCATATGGTAGATACACAATTCTTGTAATTTCCTGTATACTGTAAATAACCAGTGTTGTCTACAAAGATACATTCTGGACAAAAATATATTCCAGCACTTCTAATCCTTCCATTTTGGTAGGGTCACTTTGAACCTTCATGAACCTTCACTTTGAACATCATGTCTTGTGTTTTCAAAATCAGGAAGCATGAATTTCTTTGAATGAGACACGTGCAGTAAGCAGTTTTATATTTCACAAGAGCCTTGCCCATTAAGGTGCTATCACCAGTTACTGTCTTGATGGAACACATGGTTAAGAAGTGTTAACCTCATGGTTTTGTTGATTTATTGCAGCTTTTATTTCTTCTGAGTGAGACCTGCATGTTGGAATTGTATCATACTGTAACTTAATTGCAGCACCATGCTGTAATTCAGTGTATTCAATAAAGTAAAAAGTAAAAACTGGTGGTGAGACAAGACAAAATAACTGTACAACTCCAGATCTTACCAACTTTGCAAATATTCTGCATTATGACCGGTGCCTGTGAGGAACTGTTGGGAGCCCGGCAGGAGCCAGCTGTCAGTACTGTCAGGTCACAGCTCAGTTCGCCTACAGGGCCAAGAGGGGGACAGAGGATGCAAAACAAAACGTTAAAGCAGGTTCATCATTCTCATCAACAGTTATTACCAACACAGGTGCCCCTCAGGGTTGTGTCCTCAGTCCCTTTCCTCTACACATTATACACCAATGACTGTATTAGCCCTTCAGCCTTCACTCACCAACATTGCATACTTTAAATACTGTGATGACACTGCCATTCTGGGACTGCTTCGTGACAACTGACATCTAAGGTTGAATGTGGACAAAATAATTGGTCATTCAAGCAACCCACACTGGACTTAACCCACTCCTCATTCATGGTAAAACTGTTGAACAGGTTGACAGTTTCACGTATATCGTGGACTCACTTTGGACCATATTATATATTTAGGTTTGATGACTTTGATCATCACTACATCTATCCATAAATGTTTTCAGAAAAGATTTCATGTAATCCGTAAGTTATCACTATCTGTTGCCCCTCATCTTCTGTTATTAATGTACAAAAGCATTATTCAACATGTTCTTTTGCTCAGCAAGTTTCTTCACTATACTGTCCATGCCTATACAGAAACAAACTTTACAGTATTACCCGTATTGTTTCCATCTAATAATCCTCTGTATCGCTACTTCTACCTCATCTATCCGATGACTGTCCTTTTAGTGAAATATGGACAAACCAATCACTGACTAATTATTCAATTATTACCATATTCTCGAAGGAAATCCCCCTGAAACGGGCTTAGCCCACCCCACCTCCCTCCCCAAAGCAAGGCACCTTATAAAGCACTGTGGTGACATACAGTATCTTTGTCACTCTGTAGTGGTGAGCTACAGTACAGTGACAATGTGGTCCCTCCTCCTCCTTCTGCTCTGTACAGCGGCCCCCGCCTGGGTGGCCTCACAAGGCAAGTAACAGCTTTTATTTCAACATCAAAGATTTCCTGTTTATGAAAAACCAAAGGGCATGGTCACTCCACATTTGTATTCTACCTATGAGGGCGGATTCTGCCATTCAATGGGAAAGGATTGTTTTATTTATTTATTTATTTTTCAATTATTTTGCAGAAATCCACAAACGGTAGCAAATAAAAGTGAGGTGTGACCGTGGCCCCAATGCAGCTATAATTTAGAATGACAAAAATTTAAAGAAATAAAAATTAAGCTATATATTATGATAAAAAACTATGACTAATACTGTATATTTATCTTATTTATCAACACTTTGTTAGAGACGGTCTAGATACAAGAACCAATTAAACTAGACATTTGGAATATAATTTTAAGCTGAAAATACAAACTAAGGGAACAGTCACACCACACTTTTATTCTACCTATGCGCGGATTCTCAATCTGCCAATGCTTTTCAAAGATTTTCGATTTTCTTTCTTTTTGAGCGGTGGTCACAACGCTCCTATACGTGGCCGTGTGTGTGGGTCTGTCTGTCTGTCTGTCTGTATGCGTGTCTGTCTGTATGGTGTATGTAGCCTGTATGTAGTACCTTTTGTGACCACACATGTTAAGGGAGGGGCGCTGTTGTTCAGGCCAGGCCAGGCCAGACACCCACCCACACACACACACACACACACACACACACACACACACACACACAATATATATATATTTGTTTTGCTGTTGCGCAGCCTCCACGACCACCGCTCAGTTCACACGGGTGTGATTTTTTTTGTTTTTTTGTTGCAGAAATCCACAATTGGCAGCAAACCACTCCATTCCCATTGAAATGCATTGTCAGTACCAGTCCTCATAGGTAGAATAAAAGTGCAGTGTCATTCTGGTGTGACCGTGGGTACGGTCACACAGAAGTTTAATTCTACCTGCTTTTCAGTGGGAAAGGAGTGTATGGCAAGATACTGTGAATCTGTGTACAAGATACACTACACCTCCAAGATACCCATGTACCTGACAAACTACTTCCTAAAGGTCAAGGATGTCCACGATCATAACACCTACAGTAGATAAATCTAGATAACCTAGATTTGACACTACCAGTAAGACTCCCTAATCGGGAGATAAGCGACCGTAGGTGGCTTATCTCCACAAATAGGGCAAAAATGTGTTTTTCCAAAATCTTCCTGATCCATGTTGATGACATGAGTGTAGACATGCTGTGTAGTGATATTCGTGATTTTAGGGCAAAAACTGTAGGAGCAGTGTCCAAAAATGTGTTTTAAAAATCGGCCTGAAGGTGGCGCTAGAATAGGGCCATGTGAGAAATGAGGGGTGGGGTCTGTGTGCTGCAGTGGCAGGGGGTCCTCCACTGGGGGCGCCACCATTTTTGCATCCGTTCTGGAGCACCAGGAGTCGGTGGTCCCCGGGAATTCCCCGTGAGCAGCCCCGTTGGAGTGGTCATTTGGTCATTTTTGCACATTTGGTCATTTTTTACATCTGGGGGTCCCCCAGGGACCTTGGGGTCCCTGGGGCTCCGGGGGTCCTTGGAGGTTGTAGTTTGGCAGGCAAGGAGTGTGTGTGTAAAATCTGGCATGGATCGGGTCAACGGGTGCGGAGATATAAGCAGGGAAAAAGTGTGACGTGTGACGTGTGAGCACATTTGGTTGTTTTTTTACATCTGGGGGTCCCCCAGGGACCTGGGGGTCCCTGGGGCTCCGGGGGTCCTTGGAGGTTGTAGTTTGGCAGTCAAGGAGTGTGTGTGCAAATTTTGGCATGGATGGGGGCAACGGTTGTGGAGATATGAGCAGGGCAAAAGTGTGACTGACTCACTGACTCACTGACTCACTGACCCACGGACAGCCGGTGGAGGTTTCTACAGTAAGTAGCTCCCTACGGTCGCAATAAAAGGCTCTAAATCGTTCTCCAGCTATACCACCCACATGTGGAACGCCCTTCCGCAAGCCTTAAACGAGAGCAAATCCCTAGCCTCCTTCAAAATTGATATGAAAAGTCACGTTCAGGCAGCTGCAACTCGAGACTTGTATTAAACTAAGTCCATGTTTCTACCCCCTTTTTTTTGTCCCCTTTTTTTGCTTTTGTAATTGATATTATCCTACAGTATGTAAAGTAGGATGAAACCGTACTTTTTTCTATTGCAAACTGCTAATAAACTCTTCAATCAATCAATCAATCAATGGCAAGAAACCATTCAATTCCCATTGAAAAGCATTGTCAGAGTCTGCCCTCATACTGTAGGTACTGTAGAATTAAACTGTGCTGTGACTCCACCCTCACACATCTTTGTATTGAAATCATTTCAAGTGAATATTATACAGTAGCATCGTTAAATTACTTATGGGGAAATATTATAGAGATGATTATTTCTTCTTTTTCTTTTTTTCTTAAGTGAAATACATTTACAGCAATGCTACAGAGGTTTTTTTCTTTCTTTTTTTTCTTTTGGTTTTCATTGCTCCATTCCCAATGAAAAGAACTGTCAGAATCCGTCCTCATTGGCAGAATAAAAGTTTTGTGTGACTGCACCGGGTTGTGTATTAATGCAAAATTATAATAACCTTCATTCCAAGTCAATATGCTGTACATTTAACATGAAGTGTCACCATGCAGGTGACAGGCTGATCCTTAAAGGTGGTGACAACCCGTGTGAAGGCTACATTCAAATACGTCATGACAAGGAGTGGGGAATTGTTGGAGATGACAACTGGAACCGTAACAACGAAGACGTGGTCTGTAAGAGCATTGGCTGTGGAACGGCTGTCCACCAGGTTGATCATGTCTATAGAATAAGAAGTGATATACCCAATATACCTAAAAAGGTCTGGATCAATGATGTGAGCTGCACTGGGAATGAGAAACAGCTGTGGGAGTGTCCCAACTTCAGAGGCTGGGATGTCATTAAATACCACCAGGACACAGTGAGATGGATTAAATGTTCAGGTAAGACCACACCTCAGCATCATTCATTCACTCACACACATCATGTTTGTCCTTCGCTTGCGAGGATGACCAAGTAAGTGACACACACGCACGCACGCACGTACGCACGCGCGCGTGCACACACACACACACACACACACACACACACACACACACACACACACACACACACACACACACACACACACACACACACACACACACTGTGTTTTTGGCCACCATCCTCCATCACTGACACCTTTCCAGAACAGGCATTGTCTCCATCTTCCAGTCGTAACATGGGGTGACCTGTTTAACATCAATCAACATTGAACATCAAACATTTATACGTTCATTGAGCTGTGCGCAAATAAATGTTATCTTCCGTGTGTCTGTGTCTGTGTGTGTGGGTCCTTGGAGGTTGTAGTTTGGCAGTCAAGGAGTGTGTGTGCAAATTTTGGCATGGATGGGGGCAACGGTTGTGGAGATATGAGCAGGGCAAAAGTGTGACTGATTCACTGACTCACTGACTCACTGACCCACGGACAGCCGGTGGAGGTTTCTACAGTAAGTAGCTCCCTACGGTCGCAATAAAAGGCTCTAAATCGTTCTCCAGCTATACCACCCACATGTGGAACGCCCTTCCGCAAGCCTTAAACGAGAGCAAATCCCTAGCCTCCTTCAAAATTGATACGAAAAGTCACGTTCAGGCAGCTGCAACTCGAGACTTGTATTAAACTAAGTCCATGTTTCTACCCCCTTTTTTTTGTCCCCTTTTTTTGCTTTTGTAATTGATATTATCCTACAGTATGTAAAGTAGGGTGAAACCGTACTTTTTTCTATTGCAAACTGCTAATAAACTCTTCAATCAATCAATCAATCAATGGCAAGAAACCATTCAATTCCCATTGAAGAGCATTGTCAGAGTCTGCCCTCATACTGTAGGTACTGTAGAATTAAACTGTGCTGTGACTCCACCCTCACACATCTTTGTATTGAAATCATTTCAAGTGAATATTATACAGTAGCATCGTTAAATTACTTATGGGGAAATATTATAGAGATGATTATTTCTTCTTTTTCTTTTTTTCTTAAGTGAAATACATTTACAGCAATGCTACGGAGGTTTTTTTCTTTCTTTTTTTTTCTTTTGGTTTTCATTGCTCCATTCCCAATGAAAAGAACTGTCAGAATCCGTCCTCATTGGCAGAATAAAAGTTTTGTGTGACTGCACCGGGTTGTGTATTAATGCAAAATTATAATAACCTTCATTCCAAGTCAATATGCTGTACATTTAACATGAAGTGTCACCATGCAGGTGACAGGCTGATCCTTAAAGGTGGTGACAACCCGTGTGAGGGCTACATTCAAATACTTCATGACACGGAGTGGGGAATTGTTGGAGATGACAACTGGAACCGTAACAACGAAGACGTGGTCTGTAAGAGCATTGGCTGTGGAACGGCTGTCCACCAGGTTGATCATGTCTATAGAATAAGAAGTGATATACCCAATATACCTAAAAAGGTCTGGATCAATGATGTGAGCTGCACTGGGAATGAGAAACAGCTGTGGGAGTGTCCCAACTTCAGAGGCTGGGATGTCAGTAAATACCACCAGGACACAGTGAGATGGATTAAATGTTCAGGTAAGACCACACCTCAGCATTATTAATATTATCACTTCGTCATTCACTCACACACATCATGTTTGTCCTTCGCTTGCGAGGATGACCAAGTAAGTGACACACACGCACGCACGCACACACACGTGCGTGCACACACACACACACACACACACACACACACACACACACACACACACACACACACACACACACACACACACACACACACACACACACACACACACTGTGTTTTTGGCCACCATCCCCTCCATCACTGACACCTTTCCAGAACAGGCATTGTCTCCATCTTCCAGTCGTAACATGGGGTGACCTGTTTAACATCAATCAACATTGAACATCAAACATTTATACGTTCATTGAGCCGTGCGCAAATAAATGTTATCTTCCGTGTGTCTGTGTCTGTGTGTGTGGGTCCTTGGAGGTTGTAGTTTGGCAGTCAAGGAGTGTGTGTGCAAATTTTGGCATGTATGGGGGCAACGGTTGTGGAGATATGAGCAGGGCAAAAGTGTGACTGACTCACTGACTCACTGACTCACTGACTCACTGACCCACGGACAGCCGGTGGAGGTTTCTACAGTAAGTAGCTCCCTACGGTCGCAATAAAAGGCTCTAAATCGTTCTCCAGCTATACCACCCACATGTGGAACGCCCTTCCGCAAGCCTTAAACGAGAGCAAATCCCTAGCCTCCTTCAAAATTGATATGAAAAGTCACGTTCAGGCAGCTGCAACTCGAGACTTGTATTAAACTAAGTCCATGTTTCTACCCCCTTTTTTTTGTCCCCTTTTTTTGCTTTTGTAATTGATATTATCCTACAAAGTAGGATGAAACCGTACTTTTTTCTATTGCAAACTGCTAATAAACTCTTCAATCAATCAATCAATCAATGGCAAGAAACCATTCAATTCCCATTGAAAAGCATTGTCAGAGTCTGCCCTCATACTGTAGGTACTGTAGAATTAAACTGTGCTGTGACTCCACCCTCACACATCTTTGTATTGAAATCATTTCAAGTGAATATTATACAGTAGCATCGTTAAATTACTTATGGGGAAATATTATAGAGATGATTATTTCTTCTTTTTCTTTTTTTCTTAAGTGAAATACATTTACAGCAATGCTACGGAGGTTTTTTTCTTTCTTTTTTTTTCTTTTGGTTTTCATTGCTCCATTCCCAATGAAAAGAACTGTCAGAATCCGTCCTCATTGGCAGAATAAAAGTTTTGTGTGACTGCACCGGGTTGTGTATTAATGCAAAATTATAATAACCTTCATTCCAAGTCAATATGCTGTACATTTAACATGAAGTGTCACCATGCAGGTGACAGGCTGATCCTTAAAGGTGGTGACAACCCGTGTGAAGGCTACATTCAAATACGTCATGACAAGGAGTGGGGAATTGTTGGAGATGACAACTGGAACCGTAACAACGAAGACGTGGTCTGTAAGAGCATTGGCTGTGGAACGGCTGTCCACCAGGTTGATCATGTCTATAGAATGAGAAGTGATATACCCAATATACCTAAAAAGGTCTGGATCAATGATGTGAGCTGCACTGGGAATGAGAAACAGCTGTGGGAGTGTCCCAACTTCAGAGGCTGGGATGTCAGTAAATACCACCAGGACACAGTGAGATGGATTAAATGTTCAGGTAAGACCACACCTCAGCATCATTAATATTATCACTTCGTCATTCACTCACACACATCATGTTTGTCCTTCGCTTGCGAGGATGACCAAGTAAGTGACACACACGCACGCACGCACGCACGCACACGTGCGTGCACACACACACACACACACACACACACACACACACACGCACACACACACACACACACACACACACACACACACACACACACACACACACACACACACACACACACACACACACACACACACACACACACACACACTGTGTTTTTGGCCACCATCCTCCATCACTGACACCTTTCCAGAACAGGCATTGTCTCCATCTTCCAGTCGTAACATGGGGTGACCTGTTTAACATCAATCAACATTGAACATCAAACATTTATACGTTCATTGAGCCGTGCGCAAATAAATGTTATCTTCCGTGTGTCTGTGTCTGTGTGTGTGTGTGTGTGTGTGTGTGTGTGTGTGTGTGTGTGTGTGTGTGTGTGTGTGTGTGTGTGTGTGTGTGTGTGTGTGTGTGTGTGTGCGCGCGTGCCTGTGCCTGTGCCTGTGCGTGTGTGTGTGTGTGTGTGTGCATTTCTGTCTGTGTAATGCAACTCTCACAGCCATGCTGACTAAAGTGAAGTAAACAAACATACCTTTACATGTGACAAAAGCAGGTTTGCATGCATTGGCATCCTGAGGGGCACACTGCCACAGATGATCCTCTTTGTTGGTGTCTGTAGACTTTGTACAATCAATTTTCTTTTTTGGTGAAGTTTTGAATCCCTTTGGCGGTTGCATTTTTCTAGGCAGATATTTTGCGTCACCACAATTGAGATTCTTGCACACACAAGGTCAGCTTGCTCCTTTCCTTTAAGCCAGAGGAAACTAATTACTGATGTAGCCTATATAAGGTGAATACTATCACTTCCGCTTTCACTGATAGTGCTACTTATGATAATACTACTGCTTCTAGTAGGCCTACTTATTCGGCCACAGTACTACTCTACTAGTAGTACTGTACTCATTTCAGTTGAAAGTATCGGTCAAAGGCCCCTAAATGATCTAAGTATCAAGAAAATGTCTGATAACAAATGGGATGATTCATGGAAATTAAAGGAAACTTATAAACACATCAATGCATGGATGCAGGTAGTGTAACTCTTACCCCAGTTGTCAGAACAAACATAGTATTGAGAATTTTCCTCAGTTTTGTTGAATTGGACCGCTCCGTGACATTTAAAACCATCCAAACTCATTTCAATCTTTTCTACAAATAAGAGAAAGGAAATAAAAATAACATAAATCAATGCTGTTCTGTGCTCTATGATGTCTTACTTTTTATAATTAATATTTTAAGATTTTCTAAGTTTTCAGCAAACATCAGACGCACAAAATCACAATATCTGGAATAACTATCAAGATAAACAAACTCCACACAAACTAAAACATACACCAACTATCAAAACACAAAATAAACAAAAATACTCAGAAGTCATTATGTGTGCATGAGTGTGTGTGTGTGTGTGTGTGTGTGTGTGTGTGTGTGTGTGTGTGTGTGTGTGTGTGTGTGTGTGTGTGTGTGTGTGTGTGTGTGTGTGTGTGTGTGTGTACTGTGTGTGTGTGTGTGTGTGTGTGTGTACTGTGTATAGATCAGGGGTGGGCAACTTTGATGATAGAGATGGACACTATATTTCCACACTAACTGCAGAGGGCCACATCCCTTGGCAAATTGTTTCTGTCGAGCAAAAACCTCTTATCTCCAGTAAGAGTAGCAAAAATAACCGATCTACAAGCTCAAAACGCGTCACGCGTCACGTTTTGAGCTTGTAGATTTGCTATTTTTCCTACTTTTGAATTGGAATCCTGAATTATCTTTTGTTATTTTTTTCATTGGAATCCTGAAATGTAACATTTTTATTTAATTTCCAATGTATTTAGAGTTATACTTATGTTAACTTTATGAAATTAAATACAAATACATTGGACATAAAAAAGAGGATAATACTATACTAGTCATTCAACTACTAATATAGAGTAATTAAAGCGGGTCATGTTTGCATGTTTGGAATTGTAACAGCAGAACTCAATAATATCAGTATTCTGATATTAACCTGCGGGCCGCATTAAGTGAAGGTGGGGGCCGCATGTGACCCCTGGGCCACCAGTTGCCCATGTATGGTATAGATACTGTGTTTGTTTATATTTATGTTTATCTATGTACAGATACTGTGACCTATGAGGTGGAGGATCCACAGGAGGAGTATGACGACGTGGGCACAGTCCCTGACATCACAGTGACGACAGCTGAGGTCCACACTGTCCCCCCACCTGGAGAGCTTATGGGGGGTGAGGACCACACTGTCCCCCCACCTGGAGAGCTTATGGGGGGTGAGGACCAGGACCAGGATTACCTGGAACCTGACAAAGAGGGGTGAGCCAAACCTGGAGCGGGCCCGTTTCACGAAACCTAGATTAGGGATAAAGCCTGGATTTATCAGCTATCCTGGCTTAAAATAGCCTGGATCAGAGCTCAATCGGTTTCATGAAAGCAGAATTATCTTGGCAGATTAGCCTCGCCAGGATATGATAAGCCTGCACTCGGTTCCATGAAAGTTATTTCACATACCGGTAAATTACCATGGAGATTAAGCTGTGAAGCTAGCCTGCTCTGGACCAGGCTAACAGCCAAGATTATTTAATCCAGTGCCATTTTGTTCAAGTTTTGTGAAATAGCTGTTAGTCCAATGACTCCAATTGTAAACAAATTACTTTTTCCACAGTTAATTCAACACATGTTAGGATATAGATTCATTTTAATTAACTTGCAATAACATGAAATACAAAATCCAACATATAATGAATTTAATTATAGGATTTACTGAAATAGTGAATAAATCATGAATCATATGACTCGTGTGATATGTCATTGTAGAGACATAGAGATAACTCCTAATGTTTAATCAACTCCAGAAGTCTGCGACAAAAACACAACCATCACCATTTTGCCACTACAGTGCTAAGTCAACTGAAACCATGTCTCAAAGTTTACTTAAAGTGCACATTTACTCAAGTATTGTACATAAGTATAATCTTGAGGTATTTGTACTTTCCAAGTATTCCTCCACTATACATCTCAGCTCCAAATATTGTACTTCTACTCCACTACATTTATTTGACAAATTAAGTTACTAGTTACTTTGTACATTTACAAGCTCACAATGCAAAGCATTCTGAGCTTGTAGATCTGCTATTTTTTTAAAGATTTTCCTACATTTGAGAACTTGAAATAGGACATCTGCTCTGTTCTTCGGTGACGTGATTGGTCACGATCAAGGAATCGACGCTCGACTGCATGGGCTTTTCAAGGAAAAGCCCATGCCCTTGGCTTGGCTTTAGTGGAACGGAATAAACCAGGCTATACGGAGGAGGCTTTGTCAAGTCTGGATTTGGCTTAAATCCTTTATTCTACTTTCGTGAAATACCCCCTGCTGTGTTATACTAATTTAACTACAACAAATAATCAACCATGCAAACAATCAACACACATCTTCTTAACTATCCTCACAAAACAGACTGTGTACAGATCAGATTGGTTTTCACTATGGTTACTAAATGAACCGTGTCAAAAGTTCTCTCTCTCTCTCTCTCTCTCTCTCTCTCTCTCTCTCTCTCTCTCTCTCTCTCTCTCTCTCTCTCTCTCTCTCTCTCTCTCTTTCCTTGGGTAAAACGCCCAGCTAAGAGATTCATGAGCGTCAATGTTCAGAGCAGAACATTTCAGAAAAAACTTTCCCTATTAAAAAAGAAAGGTTTGAAAATGTTCGCCTATAATGACCTGCCCATGCGCGTACTGTAAGTACTTGGAGCTAATGGTAGGAGGAAGACGCCTTCGTCTAACCAACATTAAGCCTCTAAGACCTATTCTCCTATCAAACTGAGAGGACTGATTCAATATCCTGACAAGCATTGCTGCGAGCAGGGTAATGACCCCTCTTTATTTGGATTGGCAAATAGTATTTTAATTTAGAATGCCACTTTTTAACTTAGTAACTAAGTACACTAACTGTACTTAAGTAAGATTTTGAGGTATTCGTACTTTACTTGATTATTTACTTTTTCAAATACTTTTATGTCTACTCCACTACATCTCAGAGTCAAATATTGTACTTTCACTTTTATTTGAAAACTTTAGTTACTCGTTACTTTGGAGATTTTGATTATTATTACAAAACATACATTAACCACTTCAGCCCATGGGAACGGAGCAGACTTTTGGAGAAATCCGCAAATTTCTCAAAAAACCTGCTCCATGATTCTGCTTGTGCAGAATCAGCTGTGACCGTACCCAAACAGAGTATTTCAACACTGCAGTATTGATACGTTTACTTACAGTACTCTCTTCCCTTTTTTGCAGGTAACGAGCCATCCCCCTTGGGCTTGGTGGAGAGCTACAACCCTGTGAAACGTCGCTGGGAGTATGTGGCCCCCCTGCCTACAGCCCGCTGCTCCTCATCAGCCCTGCAGACGCCCACCATGCTGTTTGTCATTGGCGGAGTCGGCATTCGACATCAACATTTCTTTTTTTAGACACTTTATTTTTGATGCATGGGTACTTGTGACCAGTCTGACCACCTGCTTGTTATTGAGACAACATCCAATGATCACGCACACGTGCTGATGTACGCATTGCGTCCATATGTACATGAATAAAAAAACTTAAAAATAAAATAAATGGGGGGCACGGTGGCGCAGTCAGTAGTGCTGTCGCCTCACAGCTAGAAGGTCCTGGGTTCGATTCCCGCCGGGGGACACTGTGGGTGCTGGGGGCGTGTTCCCTCCTCCGCGTCATCAGTGCCCACACCCTAGGTGGGGTTGGCAAAAGGGCCTTTCTGTGTGGAGTTTGCATGTTCTCCCCGTGTCTCCTAGGGTAGATACCCTCACAAAAACATGCAGTAATCCTGGTCTCTATAATGCCTCCCCCTGGCCAGCCGGGGCGCCTGATGGAGGGGAATGGAACTGGTTGGAATAACGTGTTCCTTCCACGCGCTACGTCCAACCGGGGAAGCTCCCCCTGTCAGGTGATAAGAAGCGGCCTGCTCACTCCTCATGCATTGAAGGAAGCATGAGCTCAGTTCGGGGCCCTCCCCAGGTTGGCGGAGGGAGAGTAGAGCCCAGGATTACAGCTTAGGCAATTGGCACCGGGTGAAAAAATGGGTTACAAAAATCGTGGGATAAAAATTTAAAAAAATAAATAAAAATAAAATAAATGCACCTTTATTCCATGCATGAGGTAAAATTTGAAAATGTGTTTATTTTGTAATTTGCCATTAACCTTACAAGGGCCGGTCAGAGTGAACCAAAGGGCCACATACGGCCCCCGGGCCGCACAATGCCCAGCTCTGCCTTAGAGGGACACTTTAGGTGCATCTTAGACAGTGACATTCTGGGGTACAGTATGTTGTGTATGTGGGTCTTTCACAGCGATGCATGTGTGATGCAAAACATGGTGGGGAGGCCCTGGCACTTGTCAACTCTGTGAATAGCCCCAGCGGCACCCGGCACCACTACTACCATGGCAACAACAAAAAACGTCCCGTAGTAAAGTGTGCTCACTACTTGAGAGACCAGTCACCAGCAGCCCCTCCCATTTTCTATGACCGGAGAAATCCCTGTACTGTCGGCCCTCGGTCACCTCACCTCCATGTTCTGTAGTGTTCAAAGACCCCCGCCTCACCAGGAGACAATCACACACCAGCGTGTGTGATTGTGGGCTCATTTTGATTCAGCTCAGTGTACATGTACTGGTGTGCTTATCTGGAACATTGTGTTGATAGAGGCAAAAGACTATTCCTGTGAGAGTGAAAGGTTTGTGAGCTCACATCAGATGCCAGTTGCCAGTTGGTTATTTCTGGCACTGCTCTGCGCTGTGTTGGGTGGGCGATGTATAAACTCATTACACACAGCCATGTGTGTAGTAGTGTACACACATGTTGGTTTTGCAAACCTTTGGGGACATTTCATTGATATGTATTCCATATCCCTGGCCCTTACTGCAACCCTAACCTCATGAAAATCAAATTCCACATAGATTTGTCCCCATCAACTGGTGTAAAATCCAAAATGACAGGAACAAATACTGCACACCCTAACACACATGTATAGCTCCTCTCATTCATGTCAGCCGAGTGTGAATGTTCTCGCATGCAAACTCATTTGCATGCATGTATGTGTCTGGCAACAACCACAAAGGCTTGGGGACATATGGAAGGATGTGAATGAAAGCCCTGCTGGTTTATTGACTGTGACTCGATTTGTGACAATTCATCTGAATCAAGTGCAGTTAAGAATGTGTGTGAGACTCATCCTGCCTGAGCGGGATGTACAGGTTTCTCCATCTGTCCCTCAAGACGTTAAAGGTCTTTTCAAGTTTTTATTTCTCTCGACTCTCTCTCTCTCTCTCTCTCTCTCTCTCTCTCTCTCTCTCTCTCTCTCTCTCTCTCTC
Organism: Nannobrachium achirus; assembly: GCF_963921795.1. Lineage (NCBI taxonomy): Eukaryota > Metazoa > Chordata > Actinopteri > Myctophiformes > Myctophidae > Nannobrachium > Nannobrachium achirus. Next base: position 40,804,656 of record NC_137818.1, on the reverse strand, counting down.
TCTCTCTCTCTCTCTCTCTCCCTCTCTGTTCTGGCTTTCTTGATCTCAAAGAACTTTGAACCATTTCTTGCCCAAAAGCAAGAGAGAAAAGGTTGTGTAAATCCATCTTTTTAAAAAGAATTCTGGTTACTGACATGACAGGTCAGCAGACAGTAAAACGGTGCTTTGGCCCATAAAAACCCATTGCTTTTTACAACACTTATGAACACAGAATGGTGATGGACACCTCTACAGTTAAGTTGCATGCTGCTGCATTTTTAAAACGGTTTTTGATAGTGGATGATACACATGCATGCATAATGACCCCACCCACCCACCCATCGATTCCCCCAATTTGAGACCATGGACAGATTTTGCATGTTGCAATAACATAGCGGCACAGCACTGATGTGCTTTAAGGACCTGTGGTGTTACAGTGTACACACAACAGTTGTACCAAGCTCTGTGCTGAATTGTAAGCAAGTTTATCTTAGCCATGGCGTTGGTTCCAGGGGGTCCTCAGCTAAATGATCGATGGTTAGGATCCATCATTTAAAACCATTCATTTTTACAATGTGTATACTGTACTCCCAGAGTTACATTTTACAGAATACATTGGGGGCTCAGAAATAGAAATCATATCACATGGGGGTGCAAGGCCTAATGCATATCAAACTGGTTCTCCTTGAAATTGAAAAAGGTTGAGAATCACTATAGCCTCACATAGCCGGACAACATCACTACGCCCCTTTTCCCCAAGGGGCGGTTACAAAAAGATTCAAACAGACTGTATTGGTTAGCCTACAACCAATCAGAGCAGCGCAAGGGTGATACGCCTGCCCTACATTTGCGTGCTGGGCCCCTGGTTGGTTCCTCACAACTTGTGAGCCATGAAATATTTTAATAACCAGGGGGCCCAGGGGCCAGACATAATCTACCAAGGGCAATTTATCTTTGGAATGGCAGATTAGTTTGGCTACGCAAGGCTAGAGAATCACTGACCTACACAGTAAATGTTTTAACTTTTTACTAGACACCTGCTGTACCATCCTGTGCAGAACATAAGACTCAGGTTCTGATACAACAGTGAACGTGCTTTCATAAGAGTAAAAAAAAACCTGGGTGAAAAGATATTGAAATTGTACTGTTCCATGTATTGTACAGCACACACCTGTTAATTCAATGACCATTTCAGAACTGTCTTTTTTTCGACCATAGAAATCCTTGCAATCTTGTTTTTTTGTGCGGGGAAGGGTCCTACGAGGTACAGTTCCGACAAACTGTTTTGGTGCCCGCAGGTAGCATAGATGTATTCGTTTTTTATATTAGTTCGTACTTTATATTATGTCTTGTCTTCTCTGCCTAAACATTGTAGTCACATAGAACTTCTCAAACATGCCCTCAGTGTATTAATCTAGCATTCCCCTCCATAAAAAATGATTTATGTTTATTAATATTTGTTCTTATTTGTTTGCTGTTTAACCCTCCAGTTCGTGAGTGTTGTGGATTGAGAAGTGAGGTGACAGGTTCTTTGTGGTGTAGTCCAGAATTGGTCTGAGTTTCCCAAAGTGTCTGTTCTTGGTATGAAATGCAGCATTCTTTTTACAAAATCTGTGGCAGCGTTTCTCTCTGCTTTGAAGTTGTCTTCGTGGTGACATGGTCTTACCAGTAAATTGGTGGTAGTTGTGAAACTTGATCCACTGTTGTTTGGCCGGGTGTCTCAGCGAATTGTGTACAGCTCCTTTACATGACTGTCTATGAAGCTGCTACAGTACCACCATTGTTGAGTGAAAATAGTTTGGAGAGACATGTTGGAAAACGCAGCCCCTACAGTTCCTCTCTACAGTAGGTGTGATGTGTCTCCCATGCTGTACTGTGCTGTTTCGCTTTGGTGATTAACATGGTGAAAACCCGGTGATGCATGGGCTCGTGCTCCGACATGCTTTATGATTGAAATGCGCAGGCACCGTCCGCCACGTGCTCAATACTTGGTGGAATATACCAGAAGGTTTGGTGGAAAATAGGTGACTTGATCGCATGAAATGAATGGCTCAGCTTATTCAGGTGAATAACACACTAGCTTGTGTTTGGAGAGGTGTAAGAGTTTTAACATGGATTTATACTTTTATTACTAATACACTGAAGTGTATGTTTGTTATCAAGCACATTATTATATGTAAAGGCACATCTCACAAATTCACACACACACACACACACACACACGCACACGCACACGCACACGCACACGCACACGCACACACACACACACACACACACACACACACACACACACACACACACACACACACACATACAAACATCATACTTAATCATCAGATCTTAATTCACACCTGCTCACTCAGTCAGCATTGGAATCAACAAATTGTGTTTTGCTACAACGCTAAGTGATTCTTCTTCACAAATACAGAACTTTCTTACCATTTGTAGTAAGGGTAGTAAAGATACAGAATCTTAATAAGGAATATTTTATTCCTTAATCTGCTCAGATAGACAGAGTTGACTTGCGGGGGTTACAGGCATGTCATGTTGTTCTCCGCCCACTTGAATATATTAATATTATACAATGTTTGGGACCTGTAATGGGTCCTATTTATGGTGACTCCCCATCTAGAATGGGTACTACTTTCTTCTCATGAGTCTGATTCCAGTGTCAGACTGGACAACTGGAACAAATTGGGATGCTCTGGTGGTGGAATAAAAAGTGGTGTACTGTACACAGGAAAGACTCCTCACCTCACCAAAGCCCGCAAGTCACACTGGTACCACAAAATGCCACGATGTAGACTTAATATTTAAAAAGGGGCAACCCAGGTTCCACAAGCCGAATAGGGGGTCTAAATCGGTTCTATTTACAGACCAGCCGGCTGTGTTGTCAACTTAGTCAAATGTGACTTGCAGGCTTGGGTTTGCTGAGCGAGAAAAAGGCGTGTGTGGCTGTGACTCCAGTGCAGTAGTTCAGTGCCTATACTAAATGTGAGGTAGCGCCTCGACTATGAATTCTATTCTATAATAAACTATTTTGACTTGCTGTCTGACCCCACGTGTCCTGTGTGTCTTTGCCTTGTGTCTGCTGTGATTCTTCCTATAGCCACCCGGCCTGCCGATGGAAGATTCTGCGAGCAGGTGGCTAGGGCGGCACAGAGAGAGATGGGGATGGATGAAATAGAGCTGATTGTTGCAGGGGGACTAGGAGCTATAAGAGAAAGCAGAGAACAGATAATGACAGTGCGCAGAGGGTCTATTTACGTGACCCGTCTCCATGGAGGTGTATCGGGTGCTGCTGTCAGAAGAAAATGTTACCTGTTCCATAATGGATGAAGCAGACATCAAAACGCACTTCAAATGCATTGTTCAATGGAAATCACTCACACCTGTATGGTAAGAGGAGGAGAGAGTAAGCCAGAGCATTCCCTTTTCACAGTCCTAATGACTGGGTGTACATGTATGGCTTCACGCATGGCTCCCCAAATGAATCTCTACTCTTTCTCTCACCTCTCCGATGGAACGGTACAGTACATTATGTCACATAGAATAAGTGTCATGTTAAATGGAGATGACCATTAGAGAGAAAGCCTTGGAAGTGATTCTGAATGCCAGGAGGAGAGGTTTACTGTACTTCATGAGGATACTGTAAGGGTTTTGTTCAAAAAGCCAAAAGTCCAGCTCAACTTTTTGGCTAGGAATACACTTTAACAATGAATCCTATATATTTTCTCATATGATGAATTAAATAGCGGACATTCTGAATTCCTTGTCTCCACCAGTCCGGTCGAAGACTATGTTTTCGCTCCTGTCTGTCTGCCAATGTGTCCATCTGTCTGTGAACAGCTAATCTCCGGCACTGTTGGATCGACCAGTGTTAAACGTTGCACACACTTTGTACGTGAGATTTTTTTGATCCCATTCCATTTAGCTATTTTGACTGTCTTCCAAAATGTGTGTGGCTATAATACTGCAACATTCCACTTAGGGTGTCTTTCTCTGTGCATGTGGTCAAACTTTCTCCAAAGCACCGACTGGTGAACTATAATGCTAAGGACATGGGTAGGGTAGGAGTAGTCTGGGATCACTTCACTTTTCGGGGTTGTAACCGGTCTGGAGCGTAAACCACAACACGTTTGTACAATTTGCCGGAACTATCAAACCGGATTCAGTTTTAACCCAAAATAATTCCCCTGCGCTCAAGGACATACTTTTAGGGCCTACCTAATAAACTCCTCGATGCAGAGTAGTTTTGCTTTTGAGAAATGTCATTGGTATATGCATCTTTTAGTCCAACTCGTAGCAACTGGCAAGACTACAAAGCATTTCAAAAGGGATTGGGGAAACAAATGGGGGGAACCAAATCAAAGCGACGCCGCTTCTTCTAGTGGTTTCCGCACTTTCGGCGGAAACCAAGCGGCCTGTAGTGAACGAAAGCCTGGTAGGCGAGGTTAGGGTAGGAGAGGTATTTGGGAGGTACTGTATAGGCTAGCAGCGTGCCTTTGTCAGCTACAACCTATAGAAACCCAAATGAAATGTTCAAGCAACCACCTTAAAACAGACACTGTAGGGCAGGCCTTACAAAATGAACAAACTGGAACTCTAATGTAATAATGTTGTAGCTTATTGTATTCATTATCTTCTGTACTCTTTCCTGTCTTTAAAAGATATATACAATATAAAAATACCCCCAGCCCCCTTCTCTCACAATGGTTGCTAGAACTTGCTACAACTGGTCACTGTCATTCATTCCAATGTAAATGGAATTGAATGGCATCTGCTCCTCTTTGCACTGCTTATTTCAAGCAGTGGACTGTGTCTGCCATCTACTGGCTTACATTCACCTTCACACAATTGTTTGGATGTGTATGTAATATATCTGCAGCATTTTTATGTGCTATTATATTTAGGAATCATAAATAAATATAACGGCTGCTTGAAAATATATTAAGCTTATAACATGTCATGAAGCTTGGTGAGCTAGTACATCTGTTCTTTTCAAAATATCTAGAAAAGAAATTGGATATGTTTTAACACAAATCTGACGAATACATATTAGATGGGGGTCTGTGGCCAAATACTTAATAATTTGGGGTTCCTTGTCAAGTTGACATGAAAATGGGAGAACCACTGATATAGACGAACTGACTATTCATTTGCAGAGAAGTTGAACTTGATGGGAGGTTGCCTAACCTCGATGACATTAGCCTACAGGCTTAAGCAAAGGCTAAACTGTAATTTAGATAGTGTTTTTGATGCCAGGCCATTGTTGACTTGGCATCCTAGGTGTGTATAGCTTCGGTGTACAGATTAGGCTATAGATTCTTTGATTGATATTTGATTTAATTTAATATTATTTTAGTTAGGCCTATTCTACTGTTAGACTGACGATAGGTTCTTGATCTACTTATGTTTTTAGATTACTATTTAAGATTGTCTGTTAAATGCCTAAATTGAAAATTGTAGGTTGGACTTCTACACACTGGCCATGGCATTGAGTCCTCCGTGCGAGCTCATGCCTTGCTTTCAGGTCTTGTTCTGTCGAGTTGACTCATGAGTAGGCTAATTTGTGAGGGACCAAGCAGTCAAAGCATAAGGCAACACAGATTTCAAAACGCAACATTTTTGTAATTAACAACATTACAAATAAACAAGTTAAAATCGGTCAAAGTGTGATCCTCCTTTAAAGAAACCCATTTTTCACCCGATTTCAATTATCTAATAATTTAATCCTGGGCGCTACACTCCCTCTGCCAACCTGGGGAGACAACGGACTGACCTCATGCTTCCTTCTATGCATGAGGAGTCCAAGTCGCTTCTTTTTACCTGACATGGGGAGACAGGGAGTTTCCCAGGTTGGACGTATAGCACATGGAAGGAACACGTTATTGCAACCAGTTCCTTTCCCCTCCATCAGGTGCCCCAGCTGGCCAGGGGGAGGCAGTAATAGTATAGAGACCAGGATTACTGCATGTTTTTGTGAGGGTAGGCCTACAGTACCTACCCTAGGAGACATGGGGAGAACAAAAAGGAGCACTTTATTAAGGTTTCCCCTCACTCAGAGAGGATTTTACTCTGGCAACCTTGAGTGTAAAGGGACTGCCATCAATATTCAGTGGTGTAAAAAGTACAACATGTTTTTAATTAAGTAAAAGTATCAATACTGCAATGTATTGTAATTGCTGAATAATAAATGTTCTTGAGTAAAAGTACAAAAGTATTGGTATCAAAATGTCTACTTAGAAAGTGTTCATTGTGCAGAATGTTTTCAAATGTATAAAATTCCTTTGAAAATATATTACATAATCTCCTAATTGGCCATTATACTATTACTAATGTGACTTATAGGCCACAATATTCTCTTTTTTACATAGGCCCTGACTTAAACCAAAACAGGCCTTTTTATTTTTCAAGGTTTAATCCTATTTAATCCTATTTAATATTCTATGTTACATAACTGACAGAATTATTTATTAACATTTTGCGTGAAATGAAATGACGGATCTTTTTTTCCCTGTGAAAACCTTATATATTTATATGTATATATATTTTTTTACTTAAGCCATGTTTATTAAGTTGATTTGGAACTGTCATAAACGTGTCCAGTGCAGGTTGTTGTGCAAGTGGTTTCTAGATTACAGGCAAAATGCGGAATCAGCATTCAAATATTTCACAAGAATTCGTCTAAAACTCAACAGTCGCATCAGGGTGCGATCACTATTTCCTGCCTGATGGAACATGTGGTTTCAGAGAACCTCAGCTGTGTTCCCAGTACGAGTCCTCATGTCATCATGTCAAATTGACCTTGAACAAGACACTGAACCCTTAACTGCTCTACTGTATAGGCTACTTGTTCTAGCTGCCCAATGCTCCCCGTGGTTAGGATGGGTAGCCCAAGTACAATATGGGCAAATGCATACTTAGCCAATTAAACTTATATACAAATATGAATTATTCACTAATGTGCCTGCTAAATAAGGGTAGATACATCAAGAGTTTCAGATAGGGACAAGCTCTAATAAACATACAGTAGGGACACTTCTTCTGCAGGAGTCAGAAACAGAACTAGAATACACTCATTAACCACCCTTTCTATTGTGTAAAACTGGTCTAAACAATCAAGCTATACTGTATCACACAAGTGGTGTAGCAAAAAAAAAAAAAAGAAAAAAAAAGAAAAGAAATCACACCCAGACTGTGAAGTGAGCTGTGCTTTTATGAGTTAATTTCAGTAAGCATTCTGCGAAGCTTGGCCAATGAGCCAAGTGTGGGACATACATACAGATGTAGGAGAGGTTAGCACTGCTCAAAAATCTAAATAAGCTAAGCTGAGTAACTGTACTAGTGCCCAAAACATTGTTCTTGGTACTGTAGCTGCCGACTGCTCTTAATATTTACCCTGTGTTAAAAGCACAGGGTGTATTTCCCCCATGAGTTCAATCAAGTATAATTAAATGTAATTTTTGCAACGGAAACTAACATGTAGCTGCAGAAGGGAGTGGTTCCATATCTGTATATTATAATCTGTTAGTTGAATATAGTACTGATTCGGCAACAGATAAATTAAACTCATGGAAACTGGACATTCAGGAAGATATTGATGACGCAGAGTGGAAACAGGCATGTGTAGAAGCACAAAAACAGAAAATTAATACAAGGTTTAAATTACTCCAATATAAATGGTTAATGAGAATGTACATAACTCCTGTCAAATTACATCATATGTCTGCAAATATCACAGATGTCTGTACTAAGTGTTCAACTGAGAAAGGTACTTTATTTCACTGTATGTGGGAGTGTTTTCTGGAATGAAGTCATGAAGTGTCTGTCAGGAATCTTTAAAACCACAGTTCCACTAAGTGCTAAACTCTGTATACTTGGAATCTATCCGAAGAACTTTATACAGCCAGCAAAACTAACAAAAATCTTAGATTTTGGTCTTCTTCAAGCTAGAAGGGTGGTGGCATTATGCTGGAAAAACGTTGATGCCCCCACGTTGAGGATGTGGCATCGAGAACTCATGAACTCTATTGGGCTGGAGAGACTGACTTATATAATTGGGGGTAGACAGAACGACTTCGAACAGCTTTGGGAGGTGTATATGGGTGCTGTGGAGACAAATACTTGAAAATAATGTGCATAAGGTTAAAGAGAGGAGGAAAATAAATAAAAAATAAATAAAAGAAATAAAATGATGTGAACAATGTCATCTGAATTGTTTTTTATTTAATTATTTGGGTATTTCATTTTATTTTTTATGTTTATGTAAACAAGGTGACTTTTAATGGGCATGTGCAGGGGGTAGGCTGTGTGTGTGGGGGTGAGTGAATGGGTGTGAGTGTATATATTGTGTTATGGGTGAAAAAGAAATCAATAAACATAAATAAATAAATAAAAACATGTAGCTGCAGGTGGCTATTAGCGGTGACCAATCACAGAAGCAGATATCTGTGAGAAGACTTTTAACACCCACCCATAATATGGGTAAATTCTGGGTAAAACACTGCCACCCAAGCGTGGAATTCCTTGACCCCTTCCATTAAAACATGTAGTTCGCTGTCTTCCTTTAAAACTGCCCTGAAAATTCACCTTTCAGGAGGCCAGAGGCAGAGGTAGCCCCACCCCCACCTTTACTATAGTGTTTTATATTTGCGATGATATTGAATGTTTTTTTTATCCTATTTTATGTTGATGAATTGAATACCACATACATAAACATGTAGTGGGTTACGGGTGGAGGTGATTGGAGGGAGGATGAGGAAGACACTGGATGCTATCCTGGTGAACCCATCTCATCCGTTCTGTCCACAAGTTTCCCAAGGGGTTTACAGGGGAAAAGTGGGTGTGTTAATGTGGGCTTCACCTCTTCCACACAGATAATTCAAATCACTTAACAAACACCAAGAGATTCAGCTGTCACAGCAGCAACAGCAACCAGTCAGAATAAAACAAAGAGGAACAGAAAATTATGCCCACCTTTCACGCAAGGGCTCATGGAACACTGGAAACTTGTGGATAGCCTATTGGGGACCAGGAGCGCCCCCCCCTTGGCAAAGAAGCCTTGCATCTCCACAATTCAATTTGTTATGTTTTCTTTGTAAATGAAAGCCCTACTTCAAAATAAAAGAGTTTTGTACAAAAGTGGTGAAAATAGCAGATCTGCAAGCTCGCAACATGTCGCAACACGTTGTGAGCTTGCAGATCAGCTATTTTAACTATTTTAAAATATAAACAAAGGTTTGTGCCCGACAGCAATGATATGCTGTATACAGTAGGCCTATATGTACAGTATAGCCTATTCACTGTTGATAGATTGTACAATTATTACCCAGACATTGGCTGTTGAAGGCCATTTCATAGCCTATCACTGTTCATCATCTGAATATTCATTCATATAATATATGAATATGTATATTATATTCACACATATAGAATATGCACTTGTAGACTGTACATTTATACTTATGTATGTATTTACATATTTATTGATAGATTGTACAATAATGTAAAATATTTCACTCAGAAACCAAGTGTTTTTTATTTTGCATCGTCTTGGTTTTGCTCATCACTGTATTCTTGCAAAATCTAAACTTGAATCACGTCATAAATGGTAGATACACAATTCTTGTCCATTCCTGTATACTGAAAATAACCAGCGTTGTCTTCAAAGATAAATTCTGGACAACAATTCCAAATTCCTTACATGTTGGTATGCGGTCAGGTGCAAGCCTGGCTTATGGACGACGACACCCCTGCCTTGCAGAGTCACTTTGAACCTAACATCATGTCTTGTGTTTTCAAAATCAGGAAGCATGAATTTCTTTGAATAAATGAGAAACATGTGCAGTAAGCAGTTTTATATTTCACAAGTGGTGCTATCATCAGTTCCTGTCTTGAAGGAAAATGTGGTTAACCTCATGGTTTGTGGCCTTATTTCTGCTTAACTTGCTTCTCTAGCAAAACCACCAGTCAATTTCAGTTGCGCTTACTCTATGATTACTTCAGCATATATTTTGTGTGTTATTCAAACACCTGAGTGAGACCTGCATGTTTCCAACATTATACATGCATTATTATGCATTATACTGTAACTTAATTGCAGCACCATGCTGTAATTCAGTGTACTCAAATGTGGAAAAAGTTTCATTCATAATTATGAGCAAATTAGGAATGAAATTCATAAAGCCAAGTTAAAATACAAAAATAGTTTAGAACAGGAATTTAGAAACATGAACATGAATGAATAAAATTACATTTCAAACTGGTGGTGAGACAAGACAAAATAACTGTACACCTCCAGATCCTACCAACTTTGCAAATACTCTGCATCATAAACAGTGCCTGTGAGGAACTGTTGGTAGCCCTCCCCTTTCAGGAGCCTTCGCATCCCCCCTTCACCCAGGAGGAGGTACGACAGCTGCTGGTCAGGTGCACCACCTGGCAAGGTGCCATGCAGGCCGGATGGCATCTCTGCAAAGGCGGTGCTCAAGCTCTGTGCCATGGAGCTTTTCCTCCATCCTTCATTCCATCTTCTCTGAATCCTACAGGACAGCATCTGTACCCACCCTCTGGAAAACATACACCATCATACCGATACCCCCCCTCCCCCCTCAGAACCTAACCACTATAGACCTGTTGGTGTTGCACTAACATCAATAGTGATGAAACTCCTGGAAAGACTGATATTGAACATCATACAGTACTGCCAGCTGTCAGTACTGTCAGGTCACAGCTCAGTTCGCCTTCAGGGCCAAGAGCTCTAGGGGACAGAGAATGCTGTGTCATGCCTCCTTCATTTCCCTTCTCCAACACCTGGATTTATCACTATTGCTTTGGTTGATTTTTAGTTCTGCCTTCAACACCATCCAACGCCATCACATGATTAAGAAACTGCACCACCTCAGCATTCCTCCACTCCAGTCCTCATCCACTGGATTCACAACATTTTGAGTGATAGACCACAAACCGTTAAAGCAGGTTCATCATTCTCCTCAACAGTTATTACCAACACAGGTGCCTCAGGGTTGTGTCCTCAGTCCCTTTCCTCTACACATTATACACCAATGACTGTATTAGCCCTTCACCCACCAACATCACATACTTTAAATGCTGTGATGACACTGGCATTCTGGGACTGCTTCATGACAACTGACATCTAGAGTTGAATGTGGACAACATAATTGGTCATTCAAACAACCCACACTGGTCTTAATCCACTCCAGTCCTCATTCATGGTAAAACAGTAGAACAGGTTGACAGTTTCACGTATATCTTATTGGACTCACTTTGGACAACACATTTAAGTTTGATGACTTTGATCATCACATTACATCTATCCATAAATGTTTTCAGCAAAGACTTCATGTAATCCGTAGGTTAAGATCACTATCTGTTGCCCCTCATCATTGCATTATTCAACCCGTTCTGTTGTATTGCTCAGCATGTTTCTTCACTATACTGTCCATGCCTAACAGAAACAAACTTTAAAGTATTACCCGTATTGTTTCCAAGATCATCTGATCATCCTCTGTATCGCTACTTCGACCTCATGCCATCGGGGGGAAGACACAGACTTTGAAGTTTAAGCACAAGGTTCATTTTTGTCCCCTCAGACATCACTGCACTAAACAAACTGCTTCGCCCTTGTTGATAGGATGGATTCCTGTGTACAGTGGGGACCTCATGATTTGTCTTTTTGATATGTTGTTTTGTGTTATATGGTTATGTGATGTTGTTTTGTTTGTTGTTTTTGAACAGAATTGTGAAGACAAATATCCCTTCGGGGACAATAAAGATTATTATTATTACTCTTCATGCTGTGAAGGGGTTAAACAGAATCGGTGTCACCAGGTAAAATAAGTGAGCGAATATTATCTATCCGATGACTGTCCTTTTTGTGAAATATGGACAAACCAATCACTGACTAATTATTCAATTATTACCATATTCTCTAAGGAAATCCCCCTGAAACCTGCTTAGCCCACCCCACCTCCCTCCCCAAAGCAAGGCACCTTATAAAGCACTGTGGTGACATACAGTATCTTTGTCACTCTGTAGTGGTGAGCTACAGTGACAATGTGGTCCCTCCTCCTCCTCCTCATCTGCACAGCGGCCCCCGACTGGGTGGCCTCACAAGGCAAGTAACAGCTTTTATTTCAACATCAAAAATGTCCTGTTTATGAAGAACCCAATGGCATGATCACACCACATTTTTATTCTACCTATGAGGGCGGATTCTGCCATTCAATGGGAAAGGATTGTTTTATTTATTTATTTATTTTAATTCTATTCTAACTCTAATGCAGCTATAATTTAGAAAGACGAAAATTAAGAGAAATAAAAACTACGCTATATGATAACAAAAACTATGACTAAATACTGTATTATTTATCAACGTATTTATTTCATCAACAAAATAAAAATTTGACGGAGAATGTTAGCGACGGTCTAGATACAAGATCCAGTTAAACTAGACGAATGGCAGCACACCTCTCCATTCCTATTGAAATGCACTGTCAGTATCCTTCCTCATAGGTAGAATAAAAGTGCAGTGTGACCTTGACCTGAGGGTGCAGTCACATCAAACTGGAATTTTAAATATTATTTATTGATAGGACAGTAGGACGGGGAAAGAGAAGGGGAGCGACACGCGGCAAAGGTCGTCTGGATCGGGAATCGAACCGGCGACGCCGCTAGGCATCCATGCCTATGTGGCAATGCCTTAGTGATATGCGCCTGGACCAGTAGGCCAGCGGGTGCCCCGCCAAACTGGGATTTTATCTATGCGGGCGGATTCTGCCAATTCTTTTCAACAGAGCAGTTTGTTTCCATAAGGATTTCCAAAATAACAAAACAATCAAAGTTTGGTGTCACCACACCCTAATGGTGCTGATATAGAAACAGAATAGTTCCTCAGGGGTCGGCAACACCGGAATAATATTCTACCTATGAGAGTGGCTTCCGCCAATGCATTTCAATGGGAATGAAGGGGTGCCATTTGCGGCTTTCTCAAAAAATCGTCTCCATTCCCATTCTGCATTGACGGAATCCACTCTCATACAGAAGAAGGTAGAATAATTAATTCTACCTGCTTTTCAATGGTGAAAGGAGCGTATGGCAAGATACTGTGAATGGCGCGGCGCCCGCTGGCCTACTGGTCCAGGCGCATACCACTTAGGCATTGCCACATGGATGCATGGATTCGATTCCCGATACGGACGACCTTTGCCGCGTGTCACTCCCCATCTCTCCCCCCATTTTCTGTAAGTCTACTGTCCTATCAATAAAGGCATAAAAGCCCCAAAACAAATCTAGAAAAAAAGAAACCACTCCATTCCCCCCAAAAAAAGCATTGTCAGAGTCCGCCCTCATACTGTAGGTAGGCCTACTGTAGAATTAAACCTCGCTGTGACTTCACCCTCGCACATCTTTGTATTGTGATAATTTCAAGTGAATATTATAGCAGCGTTAAATTACTTATGGAAAACCTCCTCAAGGGCCCTGGGGGCCCATCATTATCAGGATATGTTTCTATTCCCAGCAGGTTATTATTATAGAGAGATTTTCTATTTATTTAACTGAAATAAATGTACAATTTTGGCAATGCTTTTCAAGGGGAATGGAGCGTTTTGTTGTTGTTTTTTTCTTCGCTTTTTTCATGTCAGAATCCACCATCATTGACAGAATAAAAGTTTGGTGTGACTGCACCGGGTTGCGTATTAATGCAAAATTATAATAACCTTCATTCCAAGTCGATATGATGTACATTTAACATGAAGTGTCACCATGCAGGTGAGAGGCTGATCCTTAAAGGTGGTGACAACCCGTGTGAGGGCTACATTCAAATACGTCATGACAAGGAGTGGGGAATTGTTGGAGATGACAACTGGAACCGTAACAACGAAGACGTGGTCTGTAAGAGCATTGGCTGTGGAAAGGCTGTCCACCACGTTGATCATGTCTATAGAATAAGAAGTGATATACCCAATATACCTAAAAAGGTGTGGATCAATGACGTGAGCTGCACTGGGAAGACAGCTGAGAAACAGCTGTGGGAGTGTCCCAACTTCAGAGGCTGGGATGTCAGTAAATACCACCAGGACACAGTGAGATGGATTAAATGTTCAGGTAAGACCACACCTCAGCATGAATGTAGTCACTTTGTCATTCACATGCACAGACTTTTAGTATTTTTGTTGCTTGTCACATTAGATTTTGGTTTAGTTTGTGTTAGCTTGTTTCGAGTTTGTTTACCTTGATAGTTATTCCTGATAGGCCTATTGTGATTTTGTGCGTTTGATGTTTGCTGAATACCCAGAAATGTATGAAATATGAATCATAAAAAGAAAGACATTATAGAGCACGGAACAGCATTGATTTATGTTATTTTATTTTTTATTTGTAGAAAAAATTGAAATGAGTTTGGATGGTTTTAAATGTGCTGGAGCGGTCCAATTCAACAAAACTGAGGAGAATTCTCTATACTATGTTTGTTCTGACAACTGGGGTAAGAGTTACACTACCTGCATCCATGCACTGATGTGTTTATACGTTTCCTTGTATTTTCATGAATCATCCCATTTGTCATCATCAGACATGCTCTTGATACTGTGATAATTTAGCGGCCTTTGACCTGCATGAAATTACTACTAGTAGCAGAAGTAGTAGTAGGCCTATCATAATATCACTAGTAGTAAAAGTAGTAGTGATAGTATTCTATCCATCCTATATAATTCCATGTAAAATATCTTATCAGTAGCCTAATGTTGGTTTCCTCTGGCATAAAGGAATGGAGCAAGCTAAACTCATGTGCAAGAATCTCAAGTGTGGTGACGCAAAACCTGTGGTCGATGTAAGAAAGGTTACATCGCCAAAGGGATTCTTGGGATCCAAGAAAAGAAAGAAAATTGATTGTGCACAGCCTACAGACACCAACAAAGAGGATCATCTGTGGCAGTGTGCCCCTCAGGATCATCAATGCAACAAACCTGCTTTTGTCACGTGTGAAGGTATGTTTGTTGGGAGCGTGTCACTGTTACTACATGTCATCTTTTCGACACCCAACTCTAACCCTCACCCTAACCTTAACCTCTGTGGAGTGAGTCGCTAACCCTCCGGTCGAAATGATGGGCGTTCGCAAAAGCGAGATTTCCCCTGTTTGTTTACCTCACAGTTGTCAGCATGGTTGTGAGAGTGGCATAACACATAGACAGAAATGCATGCACGAACGTGCACATGGACGAGTGCGTGCACGCACACACACACACACACACACACACACACACACACACACACACACACACACACACACACACACACACGCACGCACACACACACACACACACACACACACACACACACACACACAAGCTACAAAATGTATTAGCACACTGCTCAATGAATGTTCAAATGTTTGATGTTCAGAGTTGATGAATTTACATGTAAGGGTTTATGTTAAACAGGTCACCCCATGTTACGTCTGGAAGATGGAGACAATGCCTGTTCTGGAAATGTGTCAGTGGAGGATGGTGGCCGAATTCGCTCTGATGGTGACATAATATGGAATGCTGTCTGCAATGAAAACACCAAAATAAGTCCTGATACAATGTGCCAACAATTGCGCTGTGGAACCAATGTAAACCAGACATTTAACTGTGACAGGAGCCGATCAGTTCCATCAACACTGACGTGTTCAGGTAATATTCATTTCCATACAACTGGTCGCTTCAGCACGGCAACGGGACTGGAAAAATTTGTCAATTGCAGTGGTGGAAGAAGTACTCTAATGTAAAATTGCAATACGAGCATAAATACTCTGTAATAATTAAATGTTTTGTTGTTGTTTTGTTTACTTTAAATGCATTTAACTTCATTTGAATGTAATGTATTGTGTAATGTCTGGAACGGTATCTTTTAACAGAAAATATCAGCGTAACTCTCATGGTCAACCAAAAACCCAGCGATTGCTATGGTGCAGTTTATGTCCATAGTTCTATGGGCATGAAGCCTGTGTGTGGCTCAGATTGGAACAAAGTCGATGGAGAAGTGGTTTGCAGAGAGTTAAACTGTGGCAAGGTGAGCTGTCATTTTTCTGCTTAGTATCCTATGAATCACTTACCTGTGATACAACCTGTGATACAGACCTTGCCAGTCCATTTGTACACATTCATCATTAAATGAACACACCAGTCTAATGACATTTTCAGTCACCTAAATGTTTTTGCTGTGGTATGACTGGTGTAAAATAAAAAATGTTATGCTTTGCCATAATTTCCCTCCTACTGAGAGTACATTGCTGTGATTTCTATTTATTTAAATCAACACTTTTTGGAGGGAGAAAAACTAAAGGAGTATAAATTATTCAGTTTGTGCATAATTACATCTGTTTTAAAATAAATGCATTTCATTTAGAATACCTCCAATGCCTTTTTGCAGGTGATTTACATCACCCCCCTCCAACACAGTGATTCCGAAAGTCAAATACTGGACAATGTGGAATGCACTGCCAAGGAGAAGAAACTGTGGCACTGCAAAGCCAAGTACAACGACGCTGATGCATGCCGTAGCTTCGCTTATGTCACATGTGAAAGTAAGATAATATTGTATTATTGTATGCTGTTTATTTTTCAGCAGGTGTTGTTGGCTATTTATCATTGCTATAATTATGAATGTTTCTTAAAGGTATCATCAAATCAGCTGCACAAATATATTCAGACTAAAGAAATACAATTTCAACAATAATAAAAAATCTTATAAGAAGTGGAAACAACTTGTGAATTCATGCTGCAATGTGTTGTGTGTTTAGTGGCTGTGTGATAAGCTGTAGGAACTGTTGTAAGTTCTGCCTCCCAAATTATTTCTGATATTTGAACCATGTTTTCTTCCTGTCATTTCAAATGCAGAAAGTATCAAAGTACGTTTGTCAGAGGGCCCAGGGAAATGTGCTGGCATATTGGAGATTCAAGACAATGGAAAGTGGAAAATGGTCACACATTCAAATGAATGGCCGGGTGAAAATTCAAACAGTGTCTGCAATGAACTGGGCTGTGGGAATGTCAAAGCCGACTCTACCAGCAAAAGCAAATTCTCTCTCAAAGATTCCTATTTTGAGCAGATAGTGAGGTGTGACAGATCACAGAAACTATCTGATTGTGTCAAAGATGGACGTGTCCGGCCAGGAAGCGATCCCAAACCAGTGGAAATAATCTGCCAAAGTGAGTCTGTTCTGTTTATCTGTCTGTCTAAAGTGGGGTTTAACACAGTTCTTCACACTAGTGGCGTTTCCATAAAGCCTCTTAATGCACATTAAGGCTTATTCGCATAAATCTTTTTATGGAAACACTTCAAAATTCGAATAAACTTTGATAATCCGCAAAAACTAAAATAAATGATGACGTTCTGGTCCATTGTCCTCCAAGTTAACACTTTCCCCTGCCGCTTAACGTCCATTATATAGCGTTAGCCCACAAAACAAACCGGTTGTTACACACGGAGTGACACGGACCGTGTGTAAATTCCTCCCGTTTTCACAATGTGCCAGCTGTAGCTCTGCATACAGACTGTTTTGCAAAGACAGCCTCCGACAGAACCAGTGGTGGGCAAGGAGGTAGGGAGGGAGGGAGTGCTTCATGCGGCTCATGCGACCGTCGCTAATTGGAATGACACCCGCAAATAGAAACAGGCTAAATTCGCTTTGTCTTAATGCGCATTTCTGATAATTCGCTTCCTATTTTTGAATATGTTTATGGGAACATGACTAGCCTAGTCTTCTAAATAAAATTCCATTTACGGTAGTTTTAGACATCTTTTAGTCATCTGAAATGTTTTAGTTTTAGTGTAGTTTTAGCTGACTAATTATCCAACACTTTTAGTTGACAAAATCTACAGTTAATTTAGTCAACTAAAATGTATTTTGGCAAGCCTTGATGGCGTCGTAATGATTTTACACTTGGTTGCAATGCTGAAAATAGCCAATCTATGTGACGCATTGTGAGCTTGTACATCTGCTATTTTCAGAGTGTAATACCCAAGCGTAATGTCTTATCTTTTAGTTCTACTGGATCTCTTCTCCATTAGTACCTTCCTAAAAGTTTTGCTTAATTTGACATTTCCTATAAAATGACATATTGGGAGCCTTTATTTAATTCAGGATGAAATGTCTCAATGTAGGTACAGTATATCAAAATAATTTTCATACCTGCATTTTAATCCTGCAAAAGAATGCATGACAGCATCATTAAACAATTTCACCAAATGATCCAAAACCTTTTCTTTCCCAGTTTTGAAAACCGGGTCATGAATAGATGGGAGAATGTCTGGGTTTGAAGCAATTGTGAGAAGTGATTCTTCTCTTGATTTTATTCCAGTTCTCTAATAAAACAATACAATATTTTGTACTTCATACTTTGCCCTTTTGTAATTAATAAAAAGTACAGTATGTCTTTCCCACAATTCAAATACTCAATTATCAATCAAAGGCTTATGTTATGGTTTTCTAAATTTAAAGCATTAACCCCACCACCACCACCTCCCTTTCTTTCTTTTTTTCTCCTCCTTTTTGTTTTTAGAACACAAGGTAGTGTTCATGAGAAATGGAACGTCTTGTTCTGGCCAGGTGGGAGTAGAACATGATGGAAAGGACTACTGGCTCTCTGGGTCCAATGAGATGTGGAACCAAACTGCTCAGGTGGTGTGTCGGCAACTGCATTGTGGGAAGGTCAACACTTTTACACTATCACCTATTCCTTCTGGAGAGACTGGAATGGAAAATGATCCTTGGATAGAATCTTACAATTGCTCAAACACAGAGAAATCAGTATTTGACTGTCCAAACGTCACAGCACCATCCAACCAGACCATCGCTTTTGTGGAATGTTCAGGTAATGTGTAACCGTTTTTAATTCACGTTGCTGTGTATTTTTAAATTGTACTTTCCAGAAATAACCTGTTTTGCTACGAAAGAACACGTTTTTTATAGGCATTAATTGATGTGAGCTCTCAGCTTACAGTAGATCTGGTCATTTTCCTATTTATCATTGTATCTTTATTTCTCTGCCAACATGTTCACAGCAACATCCTATAATCCACAGAACATAGTTCGGTAACACCTGCAAGTCGCATTTGCTGTTTGATTTCAGCATGTTGAATTTCAACAGGTAATATTACTGCAACGCTGACAGACAAGTGTTGGGGGACAGTGAAGGTGTGCATCAATGAAGACTGTGGGGGTGTGTGTGCAGACACTTGGACTGATGACCAATCTGAAATGCTGTGTAAAGACCTGGGCTGTGGACGCCGTGTCCCTGACATCAGACAACCAGGGGGGAACCTGGGAGAGGTGAAAAGAGTGAGCATCCTGGCAATGTACCCGACCAAACAGACCACCAACCTGACTGAAAGCATCATTGTGAAAAAAGACAGGGATACCAACTGCGATAATAAACCAGCCTTTGTGGTTTGCTCGGGTAAAAGATACTTTGAAATACTCAAAAAAGCTAGCCTGGAATTCAGACTGATTTGCTCCGTTCAACAGATTGTATTTTTTTTAAGTGAAATAAAATTAAAATAAAAACACCTGAACGAGCATCAACGTCTGGATT
Source organism: Nannobrachium achirus (assembly GCF_963921795.1). Lineage (NCBI taxonomy): Eukaryota > Metazoa > Chordata > Actinopteri > Myctophiformes > Myctophidae > Nannobrachium > Nannobrachium achirus. Next base: position 40,785,076 of record NC_137818.1, on the reverse strand, counting down.
CCAGGTTAACAAATACCCACAATACAACTAGTCTACTAATATCTACTAATTTGTTTGTATTTAGATAAGCTGTGTTGTTTTTGTCCACTTATAGCCTATCTCACATTGTCATATTCATAAATTGGGGAAATTTGTTATTGTGAAAATCAATACATAATAGCTAGTTTCAATGGTATTTGAGAAATAATAGTCACTATAGTACGTTTTTTACTGTTTCCATGCAGCCAGTGTCAAGCCAAATTTCGATAATTCCACTGATCGTTGCTCTGGAAATCTGAAGATTCTCTATCAAGGTAAACAACGCCCAGTCTGTAAAGAGTCCCTGGGTGAAGAAAATGTCCGAAACACCATCTGTAAGGAGCTGAAATGTGGACAGACTGGCGAGACTCTGGATTTCTTAGGACACGAAAATGATGGTGTTTCAGGACTGGCTTGTCGTGAAAACAGCGGCACGCTGGCAGATTGTACTATTGGTCAACAGAAACGTTGCCTTCTTGGTGGCCTCAAGTGTTCTGGTAGGCTTAAATGCTTTGATTTCTCTCCAATTTAACCATATATGTCATAGGTACTGTGGACTGTTACAGTGATATCCCATTAAACACAGCTAATTGTGGGCGTGGACTGTGGCACACTATGATTTTACAAAGATAAATTGAACTTGACGTAAACATTAATATGTATTGTTTTTCATTAACTATTCTCTGTCCCTGCTACTTCTCCTCTTAGACTGGCAGAAGATTGGACTAAAAAAACCCAAAGAGCATGGAAAAGCCTGTGAGGGAGATGTGATTGTTTACAGCCAACACCATTCCAGGATGGTATCTATCGATGGCTGGACACCAGCTGAGGGAGAGAAACTGTGCAAGGATCTTGGGCTTGGTGGGTATAAAAACCATACGCCATCAAATCGTTTCGATTCTCTTATGTGGAATAAGACCTTCAACTGTAGTGGTGCAGAGAAACCAAGGACGATCTGGGACTGTGAGCGTGACAAGGCACCATCCAGTGAAGCGGGAGTCTATCTCCAATGTAAAGGTATAGGCACTACAAAGACAAATAAAAAATGAAATACTAAATTATGACTACATTTTACAAATTTTCATGGGATTGTACTGTATGCAAAAGATGGTGTAATATAGCTAAAGACTGCTTGGTGTACTGTAGAAATGAGGGGAAAGAAACATTTAAAGAAATATACATTATTGAGTTGAGTGTTATTGGATGATTTGTTTTTGTTGATTTGTTAAAATTGTATATCTGTTTTCCCAGAAAACCCTACTGTTAAGCTGGGAAGTGCAACAGTAGGGAAGACGTGCTCTGGTGAGGTGAAGATCAATGATCAACCGGTGTGCAGCAGTAGCTGGGATGAACAACACTCACAAATAGTTTGTAAAGAGCTGGGCTGCGGCAATCAAGTCGGCAATCAAGTCTCCTTTAAAAGACAAGGAACTGTGTCAAAGGGGTACCATGTCCGTTGCCAGGGCATCGAGTCCCATCTTGGCCAGTGTGAGAGAGTCAAGGCCATGTGCAATGAGCCTCCGATATTTGTCTACTGTACAGGTGAATGTGAAAAACGATTTAATCCAAGCTATCATGTAAGGCTACTCATGTACCCATGTCACTCATGGGTCAAAAATACTGATTTTAATTTGAAACAGCAATACTTTTTTCTCTACTTCTTTTAGTAGTTGAATAACTTTTCTAGTTCTTCTGTACTCACTACTAAAATGTAATGATCTAAATGTTCAGCATCAACATTTCCTATTATTTTCCCTCAACTCAACTACAGATGGCATCAAATTCAATACCTCAGAGAAGTGTGGAGGCACAATTCAAGTCCGTTATCATGATAGCGAGAAGTTTGAGAATGTGTGTCCCCTAAAGACAGATTTCAACGAAAAATTCAAGAACCTTCTTTGCATGGAGCTTGGATGTGGTGATGTAGGAGATCATTCACCCCTTGCAAACCCAGCAACATCAACAGTAAGCTCCTGCCCTGTTTGTTTTTATTTGACTGTTTCAGGTCAAGATTGTCAGATGGAGATTATGGCCTACTGTTAGTAGGTCAGAGATCATAAAACAACTTGTAATCGTGTCCCTTCTACACATTACTTCTACACTATACTTTTTTCAAGTATAGTAGAATAGTCTTTAATTAATTAATTAATATAATTATAATAATAATGTCCTTTTGTATCTCAGACTTTGTTCCTGAAGGAAACTTTCTCAAAAACGAATTGATTTATTTTATTTTATTTTATTTTAGATGAAAACGTCAATTGATTGCAAAGGAAAGATGTTCATCAAAGACTGTGTCAAAAAGCAGGGTTGTACGAACGCAAAACCAGCTACAATCTATTGCGAAGGTACCCCAAACTACTGTACTTTCAAAACAAAACAAAAAGTTGTGATTTAGTTGTTGTGATTTAACTAATACTGAACCATATGTCTTATGATCTTTCATTTGCTTTATTCAAACAACAAAGTCAACTACAAGTGTTAATTTACTGCAACCGATTTCAGCGTATCAGATTCCAACCACTACTACTACAACTACAACATCTACAACTACCATTACGACGACTACTACTCAGTCTCCTGTCGGCTTGATCACGGGTGCGTCTCTGGGTGCAGTAGGAATGATCATGATAATAGTGCTTCTCCTGTGCCTGTTCCTGAGAAGACGCCTATTTAAGTGTGAGTATATTAACCCATTAAAACCAGGAAAGCGTTATTCATTTTAGATTTTAGCATTGGCTATTCAAGAATTGCAGATATACAAGGTCAAAGTGCGCTACGAGCATATCAATACAATGCAGGTTTTCTAGTAGTTTAACTTAGTAACCAGGAGGTTCCTGATTTCAAGAATCTGCTAATAATGTCAGTTTCAGGGTATGTGTTGAGATTATGATGAGTAAATGCAGTAATGCTACTATCTGGACACAAGAGGCCAGTCTTTGGACAAATAGTATCAGTTAGTATATGTGAAACATTCAGTGATTTGATCTGAAATCTACATTTTTTAAATGTATTTTTTCTTTTACATTTTTTGTAGCAGTAATTTTCTATCTGTGTTGTTATCTAGTAAGAAAATCTTCTCAAAAAGGCTATGAGTATGAAAGTGGTGAATATGAGGACGTTGACGTCAATCATGAAATGAAAGCCTTGAATCGTCTTGGTGAGTGATATTTCTAGTTCCATCACACAGTGATTCACATTCAGGATGATCAAACTCGGTTTCATTGACAATAACACAGGATTCAAAATAATAAGCTAATTCTTTACACCGGTACTTAACCTGTGATGTGCCAATCAGGATATGATTCTTTCTTGAAGGCCCTCGTGCAAAGTTTGCATCTTGTCAAAGCATATCAACACACTGGATGTGAGTCTCCAGACTCCATGCCAATCCTCCTATTTCCACTGCACTTTACCCTCCAATCACCATCACCATGCAGCACTGAAACCACCAAGTTAAAAACAAACTGCGGCCCCATAGGGCAGTAACAGATGTTATTTTCTGATTTATATGCTACACAAAGGAAGCCTGTCATGTATTTTAAGACATTTATAAATGCTCATAATTTTGAGGGCTTATAATATAGTGTATCATAATTGGTGTTTGCAGTCGGCTAGGATAAAACCTGCCAAATCGTCAGTATTAAATTGAAGCTGTTCAAGTTTTAGTTTCTTTCTTCTTCTCACTGTGAATGCAGGATCCGGGTCAGAGGCAGCGGCTGACAACCAGAAGGATGCAGGAAGTAATTCCTCCTTGTCTTATGATGACATCGATGTGGAGGAAGAGACCAGCGGAGCAGCAGCTCCCAGCAGCCACAAGTCACAGCATGATTACATCAACACTCAACCTGCAGGAAAGTCTTGAGCCACACTTAAACCTTTATGAAACACACTATGAATTACAATAACCAGAAGAATGTTGGATATTTATAAGAATAATATTGAAATGACAACTCAATAGGCTATACTGAGCATTATCTAAAGACACATTTTCTAGATAAATATACAATGACAATTAAATAACATGCACAAAATACTACTTTTGTGCTACTACTACCTTATTTAGATATGGTATAACGGGCCGTCGAGCGTCTAGTTGGGGACCGGCCTACTCAGGAACGATGTAAATAGGGAATGAATACCCCACCCTTTAATGCAAACCCCATTATACCTGTTGTCATAGGATCCGTTTTGAACATCTGTTTGCCTGTGTCCAATTATGCCCATATATGGAGATATCCGAAACCTACAGTATGCGCCGGTTCCGGAAAATCGTGTATTGGGTGGGGTCGAGGCAGGGCACTGCTTTACCTGCTGCGGCGGGGAACGCGTGTGCTTAATTTGAAGCCAGTGGGAGGAACGGTTCTCGAGATACGCGGATTACATACATACATACACACTCACAGAGATTTTTTTTGTTGACTCATGTAGCGTACGTGATGTCAGAGCCTTTTATGAAGTGATGTCACAATGAGTCAGCGCTTGCGCCGGTTCCTCCAGAACAGCCTGATGTCACACATCATCTCTGCATACGGAGATTCCGAACGTTTTTCCCCGGTTCCGGAAAACCGCGCATCGGGTCGGGTCAAGGTGTGGACACCGCAGCGGGGAACATGCGTGCTGAATCTGAAGCCGGTGGGACAAACGGTTCTTGAGATACGCGGATTACATACGTACACGCACCCCTTGCCCGTTCGAACATGTGTGTGTGTGTGTGTGTGTGTGTGTGTGTGTGTGTGTGTGTGTGTGTGTGTGTGTGTGTGTGTGTGTGCGTATCCGTGTGCGTTGCGTGTGCGTTTATCTATGTACAGATACTGTGTTTGTTCATATTTATATTTATGTTTATCTATGTACAGATTCTGTGACCTATGAGGTGGAGGATCCACAGGAGGAGTATGACGACGTGGGCACAGTCCCTGAAATCACAGTGACGACAGCTGAGGTCTACACTGTCCCCCCACCTGGAGAGCTTATGGGGGGTGAGGACCAGGATTACCTGGAACCTGACAAAGAGGGGTGAGCCAAACCTGAACTAAGATTCAGTCACCTCAGTAAGTCTGGCACAAAAAGAATCAATGTGATTACCCTCTGTTTTGCAAAAACACAGGTCATCTCCTGTTGTATGAGGTAAAACATCTAAGTATTTCAGTAAACAGCTGAACACACATCTTCTTAACTATCCTCACAAAACAGACTGGTTTCAGATTGGTTCAGATTGGTTTCATTATGGTTACAAAATGAACCGTGTCAAAAGTTCTCTCTCTCTCTTTCCTTGGCCAAAACGCCTAAGAGATTCACGAGTGTCAATGTTCAGAGCAGAGGCATCATTTAAAAAAATTAAAAATTAAAAAATAGCGGATGGCAAAATGATGTTACCACTAAAGCCCTATTTCAAAAAACGCTGTTGCTACAAGCTGTGAGCTTGTAGATTTGCTACTTTCCCTATTAAAAAAGAAAAGTTTGAAAATGTTCGCCTATAGTGAACCTGCCCATAATATTATAGGGAAGCCCGGGTGAAAGTGGTTGTAGGTTGCAGAAGATTCTTTTTTTATCTCTAACATAATCTACAGTATATATGGCGTGGACTGAGATGTACCCAGCACCAATCTAAAATTTGATTCTTCAACAAAAATCAGTGTTGGATTGCCATCCCCTATAGGACCCCAAATGATGCCCTTGGTTCAGAGCCCTGGGTTCTCATGTTAAAACTGATTTCCCTTCTCTGTAGACATGTAAAGTGGGAGTGAAAAACCATGCTAAGGACTACAATCTGAAGAATTTGTCGTTGCATCGTTTTTTTGTAATGGCTACTGTCTGGTGTTGTGCTCATGTCCACTGGTTTAACATGGACACCCAGCCTTTATGACATCAACATTGTTAAATTTGATATAACTTGTATTATTGTTATATACTGTATGATGAATTATCTTTATTGTTTTATAAATTCTCCTCATTCATTTATTGTAGTACTTAAGTGGTTAAATGAATTATCTGATTTTGGGGTATCATGATTATATTCTATATTTTACAGCCAATTTACTTTTGTATCCCCCACTGCTACTTTCTCTTGTGTTACTTTTTGGAGCTGTGGAACACAAGCTCCCAATAGACAGGTATGTCCGTGGGTATGTGGGTGGGTGGCTGGCTGGGTGGCTGGCCGTGTCCGTAGTCTGGCAATACCTTGAGTGGCCACACACAACACACTAGTTAAAGGAGGGGCGCTGTTTTGTGCAGGCCAGGCACACTCACCACTCACTCATAGGAACAGTTTACAGTTCACACACACACACACACACACACACACACACACACACACACACACACACACACACACACACACACACACACACACACACACACACACACACACACACACACACACACACAATTTATAGATCTAGAACACATAGAATTTATATATAGAACACTTAGAATTCATAGATCTAAAACACAGAATCAAAAGCATAGATCTGGAACTGCTCAAATTCACAGCTCCACTTCGAACGAGGTTTGATTTTTTAGATGTTAAAGTGAGTACAGGATGATTGGGATTAGTCTAGAACAGTGACGCTCACCCAAACAAATCACGGCAAAGACCACCAAATTATTATATATTTGGCTGCAGACTCCCATCAGAAAATATGTTGTACCAGAGATTTGTGTTAAAAAAATACATATATTTCTTTCTTTTTCTTTTTTCTTTTTTTTCAAAATGTATATAGCTAAAGTGGTTAAACTTCTTTTGATACTATATAAACCCCTTCAAGGACCACTGGGTGTTCCCACTTTGAGAGCCACAGCCTCTGCTTCATCTGTATATCTCTCCTTACAGCACCGCTAATGTGAAATTATATTTGCACGTTTTATGCTATCATGTCCTATCATTATACTTATGTTCTATTTCATGTAGAGATTTGGGGTATAACTGTTAGTTATTCCTGTTTTCTTTTTCTTTTTTTATTGAACATATGTTTTACATTTTTTTTAAGAGATGTATAGTTAACCTTTTGCATTTTGTTTTCTGAATGACTTGTAATTATCATTTTTCATGAGGACATTATCCATAAACATTTAAACAATATGAATTGCATTACTATTGATGCATGTTAGTTATACAATTTTCAATTAAAATATTGACCACACTGGCCAATTAGTCAAAAAGAAAATATGCATTTTGTGTAAATACAGTATTCATGTGAGCCATAACACAATATAGTTTGTTGTAGGGCACGCCAGGAAATCTGTAAGAAAAATAAACTGTACATTGTGTGTTTCTTCTAGCAGATGTTGTGTTCAATTATAGAACATACACAATAGGGTAACATTCCTACCAAACATACTGTATGGTGAAAATAACCAATTGGCTATTTTCAGCGAAGACATTTGGTGTAGAGGGAATCATTAGCGGACCTAGTACAGAGCCCTATAATGGACCCTGGTCAACTAAATATATAGGGTTTAAGTGATTAAATGAAAACTAATGATTTACCTGTGTGTCTAATGATGTCAAATTGAAAGGTGAATCCTCTTATATTTCTGAATCTATGAAATCTTCAGAGACTTTGAAATTTGCTCTGTTGTTGAGTGTCAAACTGTATGTTATTTAATCATCTATAGTTTGATACACAGCACAATGAGCCATTTTCACTTAAAGCAACCTTCTTTACAATGAATTAAAGGTATTTTAAATCTGTGCTCACAATTTCATGTCCATGCACTTTCTTCATAATCACTTAAACTTTTACCCCAAATGGTCAAGACATACAGTACGAGAGAGCAGCTGATGGCTACAAATGTCATCAATAATCATCTCAGCAAGAAACAGACCTGTATACGACAGACCTGATATTTATCCATAATGGTGGATGGGCTTTAATTTAAAGTTGGTCCGGTGTTTTGGTTGTTTTTGCATTGTGGTTTCTTAGTTAAAACGAAGCTCCACTCCACTGTCCATGAAGATAAATGATTGTGTTAGTAATAACACATCTGCAGAATTATAAGTGAAGCCTTCAGAATATTAATAATGCATTTTAACGCACTTAAGCATTTAGGACTAATCATAAGTACCTGTATTACAGTACATTCTGTACAACCACACACATGAAGCTTTAGGCTATTACTAATACATTTGAGATTAGCACTCTATTGGCATGATGGGTTGTGCACTGGGTTGCCAAGTGGTAGACTGGGGTTTGAGCCCAGCTCGGTGCAAATCACAACATAGACTATAACCGTAATAGTTAGGTCTAATGCCATGTGATATAATGCACTTCCATTTGGCCAACAATCTAAAGGTATCCTGTTCTTGATAAAACACATACAAAAGATATTCAGTGTCACCTCTACAGCCAGAGGCAATAGGCTGTAGATTATGCGCTAGGCCAATGGATAGCCTGTGCCAGCCAGGGGCCCTTGACGACCCTAGGCCTATCGACAATTTACTTAAATGTATCATGGTTATTTTAAGCTTTGATTGATCGATTGATTGATTTATTGTAGTAGTAGTTTTTATTTGGTCAAAACACATATACAATTATATTCAATTCATCTGTAGGCTTGAAGCCCATGGCTTATTTTGCCTACCCTTATCATAACATAATTTTATTTTAGACAAAACATAAGAAAGTAAGACTCTCAAAGAAAACAAAAACAAGAGAAACAAAAACAGGAACAAAGATCTGAGTAGTTAACAGATTAAAAATAATATATTGTATACATAATATACACATATACACATATATATTTGTATATATATATATATATATATATATATATATATATATATATATATATATATATACATATATATACAGCCACATACTGTAATCACCTGAATCACATAATCACTAATGATCATATCATTATCCGATACATAGCCAGGGACCCACCCCTACAGGATGTGAGATGACCTGTGATTTTCTGCCGTACTTTTTATTTCTGTTTTATCTATTAGTTTGGTCATTAAGGTCCACAGAATGAGAGGCCTGCTCTGCCAGAAACATTGCGAAAAAAAAGTTATGGCCATTTGTATATTCAGTGTCCCATTGACTCCACTACAATGTGACTACACAGGAAAAGAAAAATATTACAAAAGAAGAAAATCTGCTTTAAGTAGCATGTGAGGGGTCAAACTAGGGGTTCTTCATGATTCTGAATCCATTGCAAGCATTTGTTTTACATGAAAAACATTCCTTGGGCTACATTTCGACCCCAGAAAATGGTGAAAAGTGATGAGTCATCAAAAAAAAGATAAAAAAAATCCACTGCAAGCATTTGTTTTGCATGAAAAACATTCCTTGGGCAAACATTCAGACCCAGAAAACGGTGAAAAGTGTTGAATCATCACCTTTTTTAACTTTTTTTTGATGACTCATCGCTTTTCACCATTTTCTGGGGTCGAAATGTAGCCCAAGGAATGTTTTTCATGCAAAACAAATGCTTGCAATGGATTCAGAATCATGAAGAACCCCCAGTTTGACCCCTCACATGCTACTTAAAGCAGATTTCTTTCTTTTTTTATATATTTTTCTTTTCCTGTGTAGTCACAGTGTAGTGGAGTCAATGGGACAGTGAATATACAAATGGCCATAACTTTTTTTCGCGATGTTTCCGGCAGAGCAGGCCTCTCATTCTGTGGACCTTAATGACCAAACTAATAGATAAAACAGAAATAAAAAGTACGGCAAAAAAATCACAGGTCCTACCCTATTCCTTGTGCTTTTGGGCTTGTGGGTCCCCGGCTAATACCAGCATCCTAGATTCCATTCTAAGATACTAAGTATGATAGATAATAATATGTTATCATGATAGCTCTCTGAATCTCTGTACTTATTCATCGTCTTATATTTAAACATTTTTTGAACCCATATATTGAACTGCACATCCCCAATTCTTGTTCACAGAATTGCCATAAACTTACCGTTTTAACAGATATACAGTGTTTTTTGTGTTTGTTCTTGCCCATTTTGGTTCAAACATACCTTTGTTTCTAAGTTCATATTTGGTTTCTTTTACTTCAAACAGCCCCCGAAGACAGGATGGAAGGAGATTATTATGTGCTTTGTACAAAATCAGTAAAGTTTGAAGATTGACTATGTGCCAGAATTTCAAAGCATACATATTTATAAATAAGGCGTTGGTAGGCTCACAATACTCTCTTCTCTTAATTATGGGTATAGCTGACCTGTTCTGACATCAAAGTGATGACTCGACCAGCTCAGCATAAGGGTATACATGCCAAAGCGCCCATGTGCACGCACCCATGTGCACAACCTATCCCTTTAGGGCGAGGTCGCTTCTAGCCCTTAGGGTATCTTACTGGAACAGAAAATGACAGACAATTAAATTGAGTAACACTTTAGTAACACTTTACATTTATTCTAATCCTCTACGTGCATGTGAATATCTTAGACTTAGAATATTATGTGCAGTGTGTGTAGCCAGCAGTTATATAATTCGAGCACATCTACCGGTAAGACCAAACAGATGTGTAGTTGTGCATGCGATCACTAGTTCCTTCCTAGGTGGAACAAGTGGTTAAACATGTGGCTTGCGGCTGTGTTTCTGCTAAACTGGCTGTTCTGGCAAAACCACCAACCATTTTCCGCTGCATTTAATCTCTGATCACTTCAGCGCAACAGATTTGTGAGAGATGAAAATCTTGAGCTGTCACATTACCTGGATTTTAGACTTTTTGAATTGTATTATACAATAATCGTTTCACCATGCTGTAATTCAAGGTATTCACCTTGAATTTGGAAGGTTCCCAATTTGACCCATGCTGCTCTTCCCGACATCATGTCAAAGTGTACAGTACTTGAGGAAGAAACTATTGTAAGTGCTCCCACGGTGCAATAGCACAGCTCATCATAGTTTGAATGGATTAAATGCAGAGGACCCAGTCCAAGTTTGAGAAAATGTACTTGCCAATGAAACGTTCTCAAACACTAATTATCTCCGCCAAGCCAAAAGCCAGAAATGGAGATTATGTTTTCGCCACTGTCTCTGTCTGGAGCTAATTTAACAAATCACACATTGTGGAACCTCTACACAACAAAGAGCTAAATGCAATGTCACTTACAGCCATTAGGGCACCACAAATACAACAAATGGCACTGTTTGTTGCACAAATCTGAAGTCTAGAGAAAAGAACTGTCAAACTCTAAGGAATATTTGATTTTAGTAATTGGGAACATCACTGGTGCGCACAAACATTCATTTGGACCTCCTGAAATCTGTTGCAAAGGTAACCATGACCTATAGTTCTTTCAAATAAGCAGTTCCCAAACAACTGACCCTGATAACAAAATTCATACTGACCCATAAACTGACCCATAAACAAAATTCATACTTTTCTCTTACACACCTATTACTACTTATGAATGAATCCAATCTCAATGTTTATTTTGCATTATGATGATTTCCCATTTTCTACCAACAAAGTCAACTATACATTAAAATCCAGAGTGTTAATTTAACTGATTTCAGGTTATCAGACACCCTTAAAATAGCCCATTAAAATAGACTTGTAGACAGCTAGCTAGTAGCTAGTAGACAATTCAGGCATAGGAAGAGGGATTTCCCCAACCAGGGGTGCAGGGCTCTGAGCTGTGTGCTATGGGAAGCGGGGGCGGGCACACAGATCAGTGAGCTCCCTGGGTGGATTAGGTAATGATTATGATCATGTTGCTTCTCCCGAGCCTGTTCCTGAGAAGACGCACATTTAAGTGTGAGTATATTAATGTGATGAGATTATATCAATGACCCCTGAAGATGACAGCACAGTTTCAAGTGTCTGAATGACATGTTTTAATAGATGCAGTAACTTGATGATGTTATATGTCCATGCATGGTCCAGCCCTATGGATTGTACGAAATGCATTAGCTAATGAAAACCAACTTAATACTTGCTAAGGTTAATATGAGCATCAAATATTTAAATTATTTGTATTTACTATTAACACATGCATTCCACAGAGAGAGAGGGGTGTTTCCTAGGTTTCAAGTAATGTTTATTTAAATTGTCAATGAGTTTCCACCCAAGTTATATTTGTTTAATAGTAATGCATTTTTAAGTGTTCACTTGTAGTCTGTACCAGAGCAGTGTAAGGAGAGTGGCGACACTTCCGTCGACTCCCATAGTAAACGTGGAAAGCCTATTTACTCTATGGTGGGAAGCTAACTTAGCCTAGCTTACGCATGCGCACACATGCACGCATGGAGCCTGTCTCCTTCCTAGCGAGCCTCTGCCCCGTCCGCCCCCATTCATTTTCACTCGCTGGTAAGTAGACTAAATCACGTATTTTTCACCCTTTTAAAAATGTTATCTACCTTAGAGAGGCCCGTGAATGCGTTAAAATTGTGAAAAAGACGTGATTTGGTCTACTTACCAGCGAATTAATGACTTGGCTAGAATGGGGGCGGACGGGGCAGAGGCTTGCTAGGACTCCATGCGAAGCCACTTCCGGTCTGTGGCGAGTTCAGAGTTCAAAGCGTGTCGTCACTCTCCTTACACTGCTCTGGTCTGTACTCTACAGCAGCAGAGCCTGTCTGCAGTGACATGAAACCTCCATTTCAGAATGAAAACTATTTTAAGTAAAGTAAAGTTCATGATTAGAACATGCTTAAACATTCGACAATAACAATTAATACTAAAAATATGTTTTGATTAAATGTGCTATTCATAATAAAATTTAAGCTTTTTGTCATGTACAGTGGTGGGAAAAAATATATAAAAAAATACTCACATTCGTAAAAGTAAAGGTATCAATACTGCAACATAGAAATACTTTGTTACAAGTAAAAGCCTGGAATTAAAAATGTACTTGAGTAAAAGTATTGTGTTGGCATCAGAATGTACTTCAAGTACCTAAAGTAATTTTTAAAATAGCAGATCTACAAGCTCACAAAGTGTTGCATGGCGGCACGCTGTGAGCTTGTAGATCCATTTTATGTGTCACCAAAAAGCAGCACTACTCTGCCTTCACCCAACTCCACCGCCCACTTCCCACAAAGCATTGTGGGAAATGGATTCTTTTTTGGAGACTTTGATGCAACTTTGAAAGAGCACAGATCATGCACAGAACAAATGTTCTTACTATGTGAGTGCGGCCTAGCAAACCTATTGGCTTAAATCAAACTTGCTTTAAGCCAAGAGGCTATACCCTCATCCCCCAAGGAGGGTGACAGAGCATATCACTCGACAGTGTGAACGCAGCCTTAACCAGTTGGGTTTTGTTAGTGTTTGGCCAGTATTCTTTTTTTGCTGCTTGAAATCACTGTAAACTGTACTGAAGTTTGGTGGAGGAGGTTTGGGTGAAATAAAAAACCTCAACCTGCATCTCTGGACTGTTCTTTGAGCCTTGGCCGCTCGGGCAACTTTACAATGACACGCCACGATTCTTTTAAAACACATTTATACCCGTACTTTTCTAACTGTGTTATCTAGTAAGAAAATCCCATGAAAGTTGTGATTATGAGGATGTTGACTTCAGTCATGAAATGAAAGCCCTGAATCGGCTTCACCAGACAATGATACACAGATCAAACTCAGTTTCACTGATTGTATATCACACAGCTTTTGTGAAGCTTATCATCACCCTTGTCAGGAAGTTGAGTTCTCTCTGTATAGAGAGTATCAATTCAGTGATGCAACCAGCAATTTAGATGTTGGAAATTATTTTCAGATTTTGTGTGTGCCTGTTTTACATCCTTAAATAAATGGACAGATATTGTCATTTTACTAAAAGTATAGTATAGTATAGTCATTTAGCCTACTGTTTTGCTACGATAAAACCTACAAAAGTTTCGGCCCTGGGGCACACAGTCTTCCACAGACACCACAGGGAGTTTTGTCCTACATGTATATTGAGGTGAGAGGTCCACGTTTCCAGCGGGTTCTCTTGTCTTGGATTGATGCCGCTCTTGCCTGTTCCAAGGTCTCTATGCCTTGGGTAAGCTGGTGCCTCCGCCTTTCCCTGTCGACAGCTTTCCTCCCAGTTTTCTGCATCAATGTTGCGCCTGAGGTTGGTATGCGGCTATGAGGCGTTTGTACAACATAACCTGCACACCGGAGCTGCATGTGCCTTGATGATCAGGCTTTCAAAGCTGGGTAGACCACACATCTATAGGACCTCAAGTTTGCTACAGACATGTAGCAATACAAAGATCACATCACATCACCCTTTGCCCTCTGTAATGGAACCATTGTACCAATATCCAGAAATTAGGGGCCTGGACTAATTAGCAACTAATATTTATTTATAATTATTAACTATAGCCTATATAGCCTATAGTGATTGTAAATCACTGAAATCACCATGCAGTCAACCAAACCATATTCACATGTTCAATTTAGTTTTGCTATACCAGGGATTGAATATACATGAAAATAATACAGTGTGTGTGTGTGTGTGTGTGTGTGTGTGTGTGTGTGTGTGTGTGTGTGTGTGTGTGTGTGTGTGTGTGTGTGTGTGTGTGTGTGTGTGTGTGTGTGTGTGTGTGTGTGTGTGTGTGTGTGTGCGCGCGCGCGTGTGGGCATGCGTGCGTGCGTGCGTACATGCGTGCGTCTGTGTGTGTGTGTGTGTGTGTGTGTGTGTCTCTCTCGCTCTCTCTCTCTCTCTCTCTCTCTCTCTCTCTCTCTCTAAGAAAAACATTGAAGACCCCTGCTTTACATTATTCCCCCACCATTACTTGTGTTAAACTTTTAGTTTTTTATCTACATTCTCATTCGTTATTTATTATTATTATTATTCAAATAAAATGTAACCATAATTATGATTATGTTATGATGGACCACACCATCATAACCATAGGAGTTCCCAAAGCAGCTATTCCCAAATATAGTGTGTTGTTTAACCTCAATGTCATCAGCCATGTCATCATGGCATCAGGGCCAAACAAATCACTCAGCTCCTATCTATACTATAATTTTGCGAATGTCTGAGTGAGTGAGTGAGTGAGTGAGTGAGTTTCTGTCTGTCATAGCGTTTCTCCTCGGTGGCTGGAGCAATTGATCTGAAATCGCATCACCATAAGCATATGAACACACCTGACATAACTGTGAAGCCCGTTTGTCACTTTCACAAATCGTATGCTGTATATTAGCATTTTATGCTGTATCTATATCTATTTAGCCTACAGTACCTTTTGTGACCACACATGTTAAGGGAGGGGCACTGTTGTTCAGGCCATGCACAATCACACACAAACCCACACACACACACACACACACACACACACACACACACACACACACACACGGGGGGGGGGGGGGGGGGGGGAGTGTGTGTGTGTGTGCAGGCGGGCGGGGGGGGGGGGTTCTGGCCCTGTTACAGATGTTGTCCAAAAATCATGCAGATCGGTACACAGTATCTCTGTAGCCGTTAAATGGAACGGGAATTTCTTACATTGATGCTCCTACATATTAGCATGCAAGCACCAGTTAAAGTTACTTTCCATCCCTCATATACTGTGTGCACAGTGCACATCCCATAACCCACACACTGCACATCATTTCGGAGCTCATATCTTTGAACGGGTAAGGGCTAGTACTAATAATTTTGCGAATGTCTGAGTGAGTGAGTGAGTGTCTGTCTGTCTGTCTGAAACAGCGTTTCTCCTCAGTGGCTGGAGCAATTGATCTGAAATCGCATCACCATTAGCATATGAACACACCTAACATAACTGTGAAGCCCGTTTGTCACTTTCACAAATCATATACTGTATATTAGCATTTTTATGGTGTATCTACTATCTATTCTGCATCTAGCATGAGGCACATCTATTCTGCATCTAGCATGAGGCAACATGTTTAACCAGCTCTCTCTGTGTGTGTGTGTGTGTGTGTGTGTGTGTGTGTGTGTGTGTGTGTGTGTGTGTGTGTGTGTGTGTGTGTGTGTGCAGGCAGGCGGGTGTGTGCGCAGGCGGGTGGGCGGGTGGGCGGGCGGGCTGGGGGGGGGGGGGGCCATTAAACCAAACGGGTATTTCTTACATTGACCGCCCGCCCGATGCGGTCGGGCGGGCGGTGCGGTCGGGCGGGCGGCGGGGGCCCTTTGATTCGGAAAAGCACCAGGGCGGGGATTGCTTAATTCGGCATTGTTGAGAACCACTGGCTCAGCTGACTCCACCCATGATGCAACACACTTTATAAACTGCCATAGATAACTGATCTGTGCCACTTGTTGGTGGTGAGCTACAGTGACAATGTGGTCCCTCCTCCTCCTCCTGCTCTACACAGCGACCACTGACCTGGTGGCCTCGCAAGGCAAGTCATTATTTCAATATCCAAAATCTATTCTGTTTATGAAATATGAATAATACACTGGTGAGTGAGCCTACATCTTCTGTTGGTGAGTGGATGGTTGAATTCCTGCAGTGCATAGGAAATGATAGGACGTTATGCATCAGCTGTAGAAGCAGGGGGAAGGCCCTGTTTCAGATTGTAATTAGAGAAAATCGCACCGGTGCGAAGTGAGCGGTGCAAACATATCTCCTCGTTTGGGTCGTTCTGTCCATTCTGTACTTTATGTGTACTTAATGGCTAATTCCAGTGACTGCAAGGGTGCCTGTGCAAATCAGTGTTGATAGGCAAGCATATATATATATATATATATATATATATATATATATATATATATATATACAGTATATATATATACAGTATATATATATATGTATATACAGTGTGTATATATATATATATATATATATATATATATATATATATATATATATATATATATATACCCATTCCCTCCTGATTGCCTACCATTGCCTTCTAAAGTTTGTGTATGCGACCTGGCGGTCGCTTATCTCCCGATTTAGGGAGTCTTACTGGTTAGTTTGAAATGGTGGAGCCGAAACAAACCATTGGTGGAATCAAAACAAACTAAGATTGTATTAACCATTCTTTTACTGATAGAGTGAGTGCCTTGGTCTGTAGATTATTGTTGTATGGCAACTGTTATATAGATTTCAAAGATTCACATACCGCCATTTAAAATTGTTCTCCTGTCAAGGACCCTGATATGAAAACACGTTCTGATTTCAATTGATTTGTATAAAGAGTTTACTATATAATTTGTTCATGACAAAAGTAGATTCACAGTGGTGGTATTGAAACAGAATAGTCACTCATACATATTTGTATTATGATGATTTCAAGTGCACGAGCATTGCAGTAAACAATTAAAGTGAATAAGCGCAGCATTAGCTTACTCCTTTTTTGCATGGCGACCCCCTTCAAGGTCATTGTGTTATGTGCTGTAGCTCTATCTACATTTAACATGAAGTGTCACCACATGCAGGTGACATGCTGATCCTTAAAGGCAGTCAAAAGAAAAACCCGTGTGAGGGCTACATTGAAATACATCATGACAATGTATGGGGCATCGTTGGTGGCAACAATTGGACACGGAAAAATGAACACGTGGTCTGCAGGAGCATTGGCTGTGGAGAGGCTGTGGATGGACAGGGCTACATACTGAAACAGGACATAACCAATATAAATGAGAAGGTCAAGGTCTGGCTCAATGAGGTGAACTGCGCTGGGGGTGAGAAACATCTGTGGGATTGCGATTCCCCTGGCTGGGGGCTCAGGGAATGCAACAGTGATCGTTTGAAATGGATTACATGTTCAGGTATCACACACACACACACACACACACGCACGTACACACGCACGCACGCACGCACACACGACACACGACGATATACAGCAATTATGTATAATATATACAATACACAGCTGTGGTGATTTGTTGATTGTTGATTGTACATCAGTCACCTTTAAAATGGGCCATTATTATTTTGTTTTACTTGTAGATACTATTCAAATGAGTTTGGATGGTTTTAGATGTGCCGGAGCGGTCCAATTCAAAAAGACAACAGCAGACAAAAACAAAACGGAGGAACTATACTATGTTTGTTCTTCTAACAAATTTGGTAAGAGTAACACTAAATGCATTCACTGATTTGTTTGTACAATGTACAATTACCATGAATAGAAGTAGCTGTATCTATTCATATTATTTAATTCACCTCGATAATAAGACATCTTAACAGTATTGTTGGTTTCCTCTGGCATAAAGGCGTGGCACAAGCTAGAATCGTGTGCAAGGATCAAGGATGTACCGATGTAAGAGATGTTCCTGTCGCTAACAAAATGACATCACCAGAGGGATTCAAGTCCAAAGGCAACAACAAAAGAATGAGTTACAATGATGGAGGTCTGTGGCATCTGTGGCAGCATGTGCAGCATGACCTTCCACCTGCTGAATGCTCTAACCCTGCTTTTGTCACATGTTCAGGTGCGTTTGTTTCCCTCTAATCCAACAGCTGTGACATTTAAGGGCTTTGCACACAGACACATTTTTTTCGCACGGAAAAAACGGACGAGTTATTTTTTTTAAAGAAAACAATGATTCTCTATGACCTCATGCACACGGCTCCAAATTTACCATGTGGCAGGTGGCTGCGGCAGTGCTTTTTTCCCCTGATCGAAACCAGTTTGATTTGTGCGTCTTGTCGCATGCGGTAAAAACTCATCACTCCTTTTATGACTCCTTTTCGGATCCGCAGTGTGGATTCCGCACAGCATTGCACACCAAATCCAATGCGTTTTAGTCATGCAGAAAACGGAAAAAACACAATGGTTGAAAATCGCACCTGTGTGCAAAACCCTTATGCATGTACACAGAATAAATGTGTCATGTCGGTATACACACTCGCACACACACTCGCACACACACACACACACACGCACGCACGCACGCACGCACGCACGCACGCACACACACGCGCGCACACACACACACACACACACACACACACACACACACACACTCACAGGGTGGGTGGACAGGTGGGGTATTAGTGTTTCCCAAGTTTATAATTGTATTGTGGCCCTATGCAAAATAGGGGGCCAGGAATATGACACATGGAGGATGCCACTCACAAGGCCATAGCAAAGTTCACCTTAAGGAATAAGCTGTTTTTTTAAACCTGTGGCTGACGTGTTGGGAAACACAATTTGTTAAGACCAATTAGAACTTGCCATTGCTCATGTGAATGTTCAAAATATTCAATGCATGTCGACAAATGTACTAATTAGATTTTGTTTAAACAGATCACCCCATCTTACGACTAGAAGGCGGAGACAACGTCTGTTCTGGAAACTTGAAGGGTCTTGACATTCGGAACATTACCTGCAATAATAGCACCATGACCAAAATAAGTCCTGATATGATGTGCAAACAACTGCGCTGTGGTGTCTCAGTCTCACACAACTTTTCTTGTGACAATAAGCAATCAGTTCCAACACTGAATTGCTCAGGTAATATACATTTTCTGTTGTGTTTTGTGTACACATTAGACATTTAAATAAAATGCATTTAAACGGATATTTCAATTTCAAAAAATACTTTTGGTAATTTCTTTGTCTAATCAGGCTTTTGTTAGCACCCTGGACAGATTTTGAGTTGCTTGAATCAGTATTTAGATATTTGATATTGATAAAATGAATACGCCCCCTTTCTATACAAACCCTTCGTAACTTCAAACTCCATTTAAACCATGATAGATTAATCAAAACGTCCTGTCCTTTTTTCTGGTGACTCTTGACGCTCTGCTAATACGTGAGCTTGCAGTTTTCTAAAGAAAAAACACGTCCAGGGTGCTCAAAAATGCCTGATTAGATAATACAATTATCAAAAGTTTTTTTGAAAGTTGAAATACCCCTTTAAATGAAAAACATTGTTTTTTCAATATCAAATTGGATTGAAACTGCTTTACCTTTATCTCTTAACAGAAAGGATCAAAGTAACTCTAAAGTACAATTCCAGTGAGTGCTATGGTGCTGTTTATGTCAATGATCGGCCTGTGTGTGGCACTGATTGGAAAAAGGAAAATGGAAATGTGGTTTGCAAAGAGTTGGGCTGTGGCACGGTGAGCTCTCATTCTTCCTGATAATATCTGATAAAACGCTTAAATCTGTGGTATTCTATTCAGTGCACTATGGTATGTTTACACTGTATTTTACGGTGTACTGGCATTTTCAACATAATTTCTTGCTTTGCTGTACTGTAGTTCTATTAAAATACCAATACTGTACCTTTATAAGTGTGTCAGGAAAGGACTAAATGCAGGCAGGTTCAACACAAAAGTGTTTATTAACCAAACTAAAAGCTGACTGTGACAGTTGCAAAATGTCTGCAGAATGTCCTGATCCACCTACTTAATGCATACCTGTGATATCTATTTCATTTGACACAGTCCATCAGTTTATTTGAACCTCTGCATTTGAAGGGGAAAAAGTTACGATATTCTTTGTCGTAATTTCAATCAGCAATGATCTGTGTTGCTGTTGCAAAGGAAACGTTTAATTCAAAATACATCCAATGCCTTTTTGCAGGCGGTTTATGTCGACGCTACCACTGATGGTGACAAAGGCAATGGAATACTAGACAACGTGGAATGCGAGGGCACTGACAAGAAACTGTGGCACTGCAAGGCCAAGTTCAATGACAATGTCCCATGCAAAACCATTGCTCATGTCACCTGTGAAAGTAAGATAATGATGTATTATTGTATGCTGTTTCTATTTCAGCCAGTGCGGGAATTTTTCTATTTTGTAACTTACAATTAGTGTTACTATTTATCATTGCTATCAGTGAAGGTGTCATCATGTATCAGCAGCACAATTACATTCAGACAGTAAGATATATATATATATATATATTATAATATGGTGTCACTCCATGCTGCAATGTTGTGACATGTCATTCACTTGATTCACACAGCATAAATTGTCAATTTTCTTTCAATGCAGACAGTCTCAAAGTACGTTTGTCAAACGGCGCAGGGAAATGTGCCGGGATAGTGGAGATTCAACACCATGGCCAGTGGAAAGTGGTCGCACATTCAAATCAATGGACGGATGATAATTCACACAGTGTCTGCAATGAGCTGCCGGGCTGTGGGAATTCTGCCAAATCATCCAAGGAAAGCACGTTTTCTCTCAAAAACAGAAACACGAGATATTTTCAGTACATAGTAAGGTGTGAGAGATCACAGAAAATCACAGAGTGTTTCACAAATAACAAAGTCCAGGCACGTAATCCATTGAAGCCGGTGAATATAATTTGCCAAGGTGAGTTTCTCTGTCTCTCCGTCTACATCCACTCTTTGTCAGCTTTATGTCAAAAAGGGGCCTTTTATGCTGGACAAAATAATGTCACGATTTGTCTTTTACTGTATATAAAGGAGACATACATTTCAGTTTCCACTATAATACATTTAAAGCATTAACACTACTACCTCCCTCTACAGACCACAAGGTAGTGTTCATGAAAAATAGAAATGGAACAGCCTGTTCTGGCCAGGTGGGAGTAGAGCATGATGAGAAGGCCTACTGGCTCTCGGGGTCCGAGGAGATGTGGAACCAAACTGCTGATGTGGTGTGTCGTCAACTGCATTGTGGGAAGGCCAAAAACTTTAAAACGTCAAACCTTCCTATTCTTTCTGGAGTGACCGGAATGGAAAATGGTACTTGGAATGGTACTTACAATTGCTCAAACAATGACAGATCACTCTTTGACTGTCCAAGGAACAATACAGCACCATCCAACCTGGGTGCTTCTGTGGAATGTACAGGTAGTGTAATTGTAGTTGTAGTTGTGAATTACTGCTGGTGTGTAATTTAATTTGTGCTTTTGTGTTATATTTAATCACATTTCTTATTTTTATTGATTGATGTGAGCTCTCAGCTCTTCCATCATAGATCTCATTCCTCTGCCAACATGTTCACAGCAGCATCCTGTAATGCACAGAACATAGACGTAGTTCGGTAACTCCTGCATGTCGTATTTACCTTTTGAAACATGTTGGATTTCAACAGGTAAAATTACTGCAACGCTGACAGACGACAAGTGTTGGGGGACAGTGAAGGTGTGCATCAATGAAGACTGTGGGGGTGTGTGTGCAGACACTTGGACTGATGACCAATCTGAAATGCTGTGTAAAGACCTGGGCTGTGGACGCGCCATCCCTGACATCACACAGCCAGTGGGGAACCTGGCAGTGAGGATCCTGGCAATGTACCCGACCAAACAGACCACCAGCCTGACTGAAAGCATCATTGTGAAAAAAGAAGAAAGAGAGACCAACTGCGATGATAAACCAGCATTTGTGGTTTGCTCAGGTATACTTAAAATATCTACTCTACAATTAGAATTCCAGAACAAATGTCAGTGAATATGTGTTTGTTTTGTAGATTATTATAAGTATGTTTTTCCCACTTGTACAGCACAGTAGTAGGGATTTATTTTACAGTGATAGTGTTATCACTGTATTGTTTTTTACAGTTTTATACTATTTCCATGCAGATAGCATCGAGGCCGATTTCCACGATTCCAGAGATAACTGCTCTGGAAATCTGAGGATACGCTATCGAGGCAACCGACACCCAGTCTGTACCGATACCCTGAAGATAGAAAATGTCCGAAATACCATCTGTAGGGATCTGGGATGTGGAGAGACCGGCGAGCCTCTTGCATTCTTTGTACCGGAAAGTAAAGATGTGTTAGGAGTCTCACTGACTTGTGCAGACGCAAACAGCCGCACACTGGCAAATTGCTCCAATTCTAATCTCCAAAAATGCACTCATGGTGGCCTTAAGTGTTCTAGTAAGTTTAAATACTTTGATCTGATTCCATTTGACTTCACCAAATATGTGTATGACACATGTACACCAACAGTGCTAGCCTATTAAGTAGAGCTAATTTCTGATTGTTCCTGATGTTGTAGGCTGTTGAGTTTTACAACAACAATCTATTTTTCTCCATTCTCTGTCCCTGCTACTTCTCATTCTTAGACTGGAAAAAGATCAGAATAATAGACGGAATGAAGGCCTATGAAGGAGATGTGTTTGTTGACAGCAAGGATGGTCTCAAGATGCTATCTAGCCATAACTTTACAAAAAAAGAGGGAGAGAAACTGTGCGACAACCTTGGCGGGTATAAAAACCATACGGCATCAGGGATGCCGTCAGGAAAGATGTGGGAGAAGAGCTTCAAGTGTAACAGTTCAGATCCAAGTTCCACAATCTGGAACTGTGGAACTCTGGATACTGATCTGGGACGACCCGACTGGAATAAAGGACTCTATCTTCAATGCAATGGTAATGCCAGTTATTACTACACAGCCAAATGATTTATCAATAATACATTTAATCAAATAAATCAATAAAATATTTATACTCAGGATAAGGATTTTACAGGTCCATGTTTGCATATTCAGAGTTAAATTAACACACAGAATTGTTCTGTGTACACACACTTGTGTAGTGATTAATATAGAAATGGATGGAAAGAGCAATTTATTTTTAAATCAAAGACTTGAGCATTATTGGATGAGAGTTATTTTGTCCCAATCGCAGTACTCCTCAGGAAAATTCAAGTAAATTATTTCACTGACTGTGTGATTGTGATATCACTGATATGCAGGATTTGTTTGTCTTTGCTTATTATTTAATATTATATTATATTTCTGTTTTCCCAGAATACCCTAATGTTACATTAGGTAACATCACATCACGGGAGTGCTCTGGTGAGGTGAAGCTCAATGGCATCAATGTGTGCAGTAATCACTGGGATGAGAAACACTCACACATAGTTTGCCAAGAGCTGGGATGCAGCAATCCAATCAAAGCAAACAGCTTTGAAGAAAGACCCGGGTCAGATGGATACCACATCCGCTGTGGCGGCTCTGAGTCCTATCTAGGGAGGTGTGAGACACAGAAGGGAAAGTGTGATGGTAAAACGGTGTCTGTATACTGCAGAGGTGAATGTGAAAAAAAAAAACTTTCGCTTTGGATAAAATTCTTTGTTGAGTTAGCATTTTGTATTTTTATATATAGTATATATATATATATATATATATATATATATATATATATATCCTACGGTTTATTGATACACTATTCTATTAATGAAAATCCTTTAATAACCAATGTACCGGTGGTTTGGACTTAAGAAGTGATGAAGCTACTTATAGGACCTAGATCTAATATTATTTTAACCCTTATTTCAAACTTTGAAGACATAATGGGTTGAAATTGATTGAACATCGATGAAAACAGTCAATATGTTTTGTATTTCTCTACTCCTTTGTGTGGTTTAATACTTTTCCGACGTTTTTATATAAATGTATATACAGTATAAATAAAATAGTTTGGATGCAACACTGTTTCCACATAAACAGGAATGAAGCAAAGGTTTCACTTTTTACAGAGGGTATCAAATTCAACACCACGGAGAAGTGTGGAGGAATACTTGAAGTTCGATATCGAAATAAGTGGGATCGTGTGTATGTTCCCCAAAGTTTAACGGATGATTTCAAGAAACAACTGTGTGAAGAGCTTGAAAATTGTGGTGCATTTGACACCACTCAGCCAGATGTGAAATACCCAGCGGAGGTAAACTTCTGTTTCCCATGTTTGCTTTATGTTGTACAGTTTCTTTTGATTGATTGAGGTATTTATTAGAAGTTTTGCATAGGAAAAGGTACAGTTTCATGACAGTACAGTTCACTGATACAAGGTCAAATAAAAGGAAACTCAGGTAAGGCAAAGCTTATTTCCGTTGAGATCCTTCAAGTAGGTCAAATTAAGATCCTGAGACACTTCATCATCTCTTCGGAACATTGTCGTTGTCTTTTTTAGTATATTTTTTGGAGGGGTGGTCACAGCATGGTCCTTAGCATGACTGTTAGTAACTTTGTAGCATGAGCTATATATACTGTATACCGCTGGCTGACCAGTGGCAGACCACACACACACACACACACACACACACGCACGCACGCACGCACGCACGCACGCACGCACGCACGCACGCACGCACGCACACACACACACACACACACACACACAAAACACTCAAGACAAAACTTTCAAACACTAAGAAATGTTTTACCGGTATATGATTTTAGGACCTGAAAATGTCACTGGAGTGCACAAAAGACACAAAGAAAATCAGAGACTGTGTCCTCGAGAAGTCTACGAAATCCAAACCAGCTGAAATCTATTGTAAAGGTACCCAAACCTGCTTTCAAATGTATACTCTTTTTCCTTGGTATTCAGTTGTTGTGATTTTCTATAGCCGCTTGTGAATGAACCAATTCAGGATGATTATTCATTGTTACTTCAACTACACATTAAACATTAAACAGAGTCTTAATTTAACTGATTTCAGGTTATCTGAAACCATCTTCCACTACTACTACTACTACAACTTCTACAACTACCATTACGACGACTACTACTACTCAGTCTCCTGTCGGCCTGATCGCGGGTGCGTCTCTGGGTGCAGTAGGAATGATCATGATAATAGTGCTTCTCCTGTGCCTGTTCCTGAGAAGACACCTATTTAAGTGTGAGTATATTAATGTGATGAGATTATATCATTGACCCCTGAGAATGACAGCACTGTTTCAAGTGTCTTAATGATGTTTTAATACTTGTCCATCAATTTGAAAGAAAGGAACTTATTTGATAGAATGGTTGTCCTATATTTAGATGCAGTAATGCTACTATCTGGTCACCAGAGGCCAGTCTTTGGACAGATCATAGTGTTCCCTAGTATTCAGCATTGGTATTAAATTATTGCACGAGCCGAGTGATAATGGTGAACATCAGGATGTTATACTATTATTGTATGTGGAATTCAATTGCATGTGTGGGTGTCTCCACATGTATGTATGCTTATGTACGTGTGTACGTATGTGCCACTTTGTGAACACATTTTTATCCTAATCGTTTATCACTTACTATTGAAAATGTGGTGTAATACTCTGCTGGGGCATTTCATAGATCATTCTTAAATATACGTAATCCTGCATGCATATTTGTTCTTATTTCTGTCTCTGTTGTTATCTACAGTTGTAAGGAAATCCTCACAAAAAGACCAAGACTATGAAAGTGGTGATTATGAGGATGTTGACGTCAATCATGAAATGAAAGCCTTGAATCGTCTTGGTGAGTGATATTTCTCTCTCACACACACAGGCGCACGCGCACACACACACACACACACACACACACACACACACACACACACACACACACACACACACACACACACACACACACACACACACACACACACACACACACACACACACACTTTTTTTGGCTCAACCTCACACAGAGGTAATTATATTAAGCCTTGTATTGTCATTAAACAAGATTCGTATCATATCGTCACTGTCGGGCAGAAACCTCGTATCTCCAAGTTTCAAATTTGTACTCTCCCAAAGTAAAGCCCTGCTTCATCATACAAGGCTGTCGCACAAAAGTGGTGAAAACAGCAGATCTACAAGCACACAACGCCTCGCGGTGCGAGGCGTTGTGTGTTTGTAGATCGGCTGTTTTCACTAGTTTAAGTCATTTTTAAAATGATATTGCAAAACGAACAGTTTTGGACATACAAGGTTTCCACCCGACAACGACGATATTACTAACACAGGCTACTACAAAAACCTGCAAATGTGTGTGAATAAAATGGTATTGTTTTTGCTTCTTTCTTCTTCTCACTGTGAATGCAGGATCCGGGTCAGAGGCAGCGGCTGACAACCAGAAGGATGCAGGAAGTAATTCCTCCTTGTCTTATGATGACATCGATGTGGAGGAAGAGACCAGCGGAGCAGCAGCTCCCAGCAGCCACAAACCACAGCATGATTACATCAACACTCAACCTGCAGGAAAGTCTTGAGCCACGCTTAAACCTTTATGAAACACACTATGAAGTAGAATAACCAGAAGAATGTTGGATATTTATAAGAATAAAAATAGGCTAACCATTAAATACTGAGCATGATCTAAGCACACGTTTTCTTTGTAAAATACAATTATACATGAACAAAATACTGCTTCGGATGGGATTGTTATTTACTTTTACATTCAGGCTGTGTAAGCGGCACGGCACTTAGTCAGGCGAAGCTTAGACTCGGAAACCCAGCCTTATTTTGGCTATCGGAAGAAAAA
The DNA here is from genome assembly GCF_963921795.1 of Nannobrachium achirus. Lineage (NCBI taxonomy): Eukaryota > Metazoa > Chordata > Actinopteri > Myctophiformes > Myctophidae > Nannobrachium > Nannobrachium achirus. Next base: position 40,758,018 of record NC_137818.1, on the reverse strand, counting down.
TAAGCCTGGGCGATTGCATTAAAATCACAGTTGGAGGAAGTGTAGAATTTCCGCCCATGCACACAGAAACTGTCTGCGTTAGCTCAGAGTGGGCGAAGCTTGACCATCCTGCAAAGCCGATGGGTTGGGGCCAATCAAATCTGGTTGTTACGTTTGGGACGCCCACCGTCTGTGCAACGCCATAATGGGATGTATATGCACTTGTGTGTGTGTATATATATATATATATACATATACATATATCGTCACTATATCGTCACTGTCAGGCAGAAACCTTGTATCTCCATGTTCCAAATTTGTATGTTTTTTCGTAAGGCAAAGACCTGCGAGTGAAAATAGCAGATACAAGCTGCGGTGCGAGGCGTTGTGTGCTTGTAGATCAGCTATTTTCACTATTTTAAAACATTTTTAAAGTGATCAATACAAAATGAACAGTGTTGGACATACAAGGTTTCCAGACCCGACAAAAATGGTATTAACTATTATTGTGTATCTATTGTATGTACAGATGCTGTGACCCATGAGGAGGAGGAGGATCCACAGGAGGAGTATGACGACGTGGGCACAGTCCCTGACATCACAGTGACGACAGCTGAGGTCCACACTGTCCCCCCACCTGGAGAGCTTATGGGGGGTGAGGACCAGGACCAGGATTACCTGGAACCTGACAAAGAGGGGTGAGCCAAACCTGGACTAAGATTCAGTCACCTCAGTAGGTCTGGCACAAAAAGAATCAATGTGATTACCCTCCGTTTTGTTAAAACACAGGTCATCTCTGCAGATGAGCAAAAAAAATTATAATTCTCCATTCTTATGTATACTCACTCACACAAGAGATCTTAAACAGATCAGATTGGTTTGACTATGGTTAAATCATTTTAAAAAGTTAATATATATATATATATAGGCTATATATATATATTAGGGCTGGGACTTTAACTGATTAATTGCGATTAATTAATTACAGAAAATTAACGCGATTAAAAAATGTTACGCATTTTAATCGCTCTTAGTTTTTGCACCACAGAACCTTCAGTTTCGGGCATACCGATCATAGCGATGCACGAATCAAGAAGAGACAACAAACGCAAAGGGAGAAGTAGCCGATCAGAGCGCTTTGCTTGGCCCAGTGGATGTGAAATTTAGATTTAAAAATATATATATATATTAGGGCTGGGATGCGATTAAAGGTTTTAATCTAATTAATTACAGGCTCTGTGATTAATTAATCGCAATTAATCACATTTTAATCGCACATCGATATTTGACCTGAGAAGCAATTTTTTTTCAAGTAAAACACATTTTGTTGTACGAGTGAATCAACGAGTGACTTTTTTAAATCTAAATTTCGCATCCACTGGGCCAAGCAAAGCGCTTTGATCGGCTATTTCTCCCTTTGCGTTTGCTGTCTCTTCTTGGTTGGTGCATCGCTATGATCGGTATGCCGGAAACTGAAGGTTCTGTTGTGCAAAAACTAAGTGTGATTAAAATTAGTTAATTTTTTTAATCGCGTAAATCTTCTGTAATTAATTAATCGCAATTAATCAGTTAAAGTCCCAGCCTTAATATATCTTTTTTTTCCTTTTTTTTTTGGTATATATTTTTTACTGTGGCTAATATCAAGAGATTTACTAACAGTCAATGTTGAATGTTCAGAGCATACATTTTCTTGTTAAAACTGATTTCCCTTCTCTGTAGACATGAAAAGTGGGAGTGAAAAACCATGCTAGGGACAATCGGAAGAATTTGTTTTCCATCGTTTTGAAAATGTTATTATATTTACTTTTTTTTATATACTTTTTACTTTTTTTACTTACTGATACTTTAACTATTTTTCCAATGGCTGCTGCATGCCTGGTGTTAATTATATGGTTTTCATACTATACTTTATGTTAAAATGTGTTGTCTGGAAGCCCAGCCTTAATGACATCAACATTGTTAAATTACATTGACATAAACTCTTTATTGTTATTTAGTGCTATTAATTATCTTTATATTATTCATTCTTATCATTGATTTATTGTATTTTGTAAGAAAAAAAGGAGAAAAATCTAAAATGAAAAAGAAAAAAAAAGAAAATGTTCGTTTATGTACATTTTCTCAGAGGTTTGGTGTCCTCTTTGTTTAACCAGTTATTCCTCTATCACTGTTTTTACAGAAATAGGTTAACTTTTTCAATCCTTTAACAATGATGAATTGACCATAAGTTTCTATAGTATATGTTTAAATGTTCTTTAATAGTTACGTTTTCAAATGTTGTACATACATACATAAATTAATTAAAGCTTGATGTCTTTGTTTGTGATTTCTTTCAATTTCTTGAGGGTCTGAAAATGTTAAACTATTATCAGATTTAGTTTTAAATAAAAATGTGTGCATTATAAAATGGACAATTTAGATATTGAAATTTCAACTATTTAGTTGTTGATTGAAGATATTATGAGCACCATAATACAATAATTGTTGTTGGGTACAGGGTAAAACATGAATTGTATGAACAAATAAATACTTCTTGAAATGTTTTTTGTCTGTTTTAGCAGATTTAATAGTGCTCATTGTTTACTCTTAATTTTTTGACAAAGGGACCTGTGGTTACATTCTTACATTCTCTGAGTAAAATTTGCACTAATGTCAGATTGAAAAGTGAATTATCCTTTCTGAATCTCTGAATCATCACAGACTTTGAAATTTGCTCTGTTGTTGAGTGTCAAACTGTATGTTATTTAATCATCTATAGTTTGATACACAGCACAAGGAGCCATTTTCATATTAAGCCTCCCTCTTAGAATAAATGAAAGTTGGAATTAAAAGTAAAACATTTA
>NC_137818.1:40717696-40750196 GCF_963921795.1 Nannobrachium achirus | reverse complement strand
CCAGTCGGCGAACTCCTGGTAGAAGTCGTCCGTGTCGACGCAGCACTCCCAGGGGAAGTATCCGGTGAGGATGCAGAAGATGACCACGCCGAAGGCCCACGTGTCCAGGCTGGGCTCCACGCTGAGCGGCGGGGCGGTCACCTCCTCCTGGCCCTCCGGCAGCACCACGGCGCACAGCTCCGGGGCCATGTAAGGCAGGGTTCCCGTGATGAAGCGGATCAGGGTGCCCCTCTTCTGGGCCAGGCCGAAGTCAGCCAGCTTGACCCGGCAGCAGTGGCTGTCCAGCAGCAGGATGTTCTCTGGCTTGACGTCGCGGTGGACCAGGCCGTGGCTGTGGATGAACTCCAGCGCGCTGGCGATCTGCAGGACGCAGCGCTTCACAGACTCCTCTGGGATGCCCACCTGGGGAGGACAGGGGGTTTCTTTTACTGTAGTGCTTGGATATGCCGGATGTTCATTGAACATATTTGGCTCTCGAGAAAGCACCAAAAGCTCAAAAGTCACAAAGCAAATTCAACCTTATCTTCATAAAACGGCTCCTTACTAAAGTTCATTATAAGATGGTTCCAATCATGCCTACCAATGACCTCATTGATGGGGATTCCAAGCTAATGGAAACTACACCCTTTCTGTTCCTGGAGTCAGGTCAGCATACTGAAATAGAAGCCATTGTTCTTACATTGATAGAAAAAAATATATATTTTAATAATAAAGTTTTAAAAGACCAAACCTGCGTACCAATGATGTCACTGCTAGGCAGGTTTCTGCCCACAGTTCTCCTCTGAGACACAGAGCCAGTAGACACAAGTTGTGCTATCCTATAATGACTATAGAGATTAATAACAATACTGTAGATAGGTTGAAATTCGGTGAAGTGTCCCTTTAACCACTTCCAAGCACTGGCATCCCTACTGTATATCGGGCATGTCATCTTGGGCAAACATTAAAAAAAAAAAAAATAAAAAAAAACGGAAATATCAAAAATATCAGCTCTGTGGGACTTGGCTTCTTTTTGTCTCCACCAGCCGAAGGCTGAGGGAGAGTATGTTTTCCCCTCCGTCCGTCCGTCCGTCCGTCCGTGCGTCCGTGCGTCCGTCCGTGCGTCCTCGCAGTTTGTGAACAGCTAATCTCAGTCACCGTTGGCCCGATCGCTGCCAAACTGAGCACACACACTCCCTGGATGCCAATCTAGAACCTCTGCCCCACATTTTTCAAATCAGCCTCATGGTGGCGCTATAACAGGCCGATTTGTGTGGCCTGGTTGTTACCAGCTAATCTCCGGCGCCGTTGGCCCGATCGCTGCCAAACTGAGCACACACACTCCCTGGATGCTAATTCAGAACCTCTGCCCCACATTTTTTAAATCAGCCTCATGGTGGCGCTATAACAGGCCGATTTGTGTGGCCTGGTGGAGACCTGTGCTCGGAAGAGCACTGCTTCTAGTTTTCCTATTTTATCTTTTGGGTAGTTGTAAATAATGTAGGTGTTTTTCTTTTACTGTTGTTATTCAGACTAATATAATTATACAACATTACTGAGACGAATTCCTTAATTCTGATTCTGATTTGGAGAAATAGTTGTTATAAAAGTGATCCAGTACATTGATAACTCAGGATAACATAAACTGCTGCAGGCAATTTACTGCAAATAGCAAGTCTCTGCATTCTGACAAAGTGAAAGTGTGTGTGTGCCTGCGTGTTTATTATTATTATTTATGTTTGGCTTATTTATTTATTTCTTTACTGCAGGGGTCTTTAACAGGGGGTCCAGGACCCCTAGTGGGTCCTCCAAATCTGTGTGTGATAGAAACCTTTTTTTTTTTTTTTTTTTGCCTTTTTTATATGAACCACTTGAACCTTAGCGTCCAGATTCGGAGAACTTTAGCCAAAAATAGCTGATCAACAAGCTCACAGTGCGAGGCGTTGTGAGCTTGTACTGTAGATGAGCTATTTTTGCCAAAGACGTTTTGTAGAGGGGGAAAAAAAGACTAAGTACAGAGTGAAAGGTAAACTTTATTAAGTATTGACGGTTCAATCGGTTAAATACCAGAAAACACAAATTGACATGAATCCAAAATACACTGATCACTGTGCTGTCAAACAATGAAACTATATGGAATCTATGAACAGGTTGTGGGGGGTTCCTGCTTCATCTCTCTCTCTCAACTAAGGGGTCCTTGGCCTGAAAACGTTGAAGACCCCTGCTTTACTGGCATAATACTCACCTTAGGTTGGATGACAGCGAACAGATCCCTCCCGATGACCAGCTCCTGAGCGAAACCATAGTGCTCGTTAGACTGGAAGGCGATGCCAAAGAGACCCACGATGCAGGGGTGGCAGGACAGGTGTAAGGAGATGCAGTACTCCCTCAGGAAACCTTGCAGCTTGGTGGAGGATTTGGGCATCACTTTCAGGGCCATGGGCGTCCCTGCGTTTAATTAGGGCTAATGTCATGAAAGCTCCACGGGTTTCCTTCACTTCCACAGATCTTTATGATTTACAGAAGCCCTTTGTAGACACTAGGGCTGTCACAATTATTACATAATCGTCTAATCGCGATTATTTGACACAATCGCGATTATGTTTCATAATCGTCATAATCGTTTCCATGTTGAAAAATGTTCATATATATTTTTTAAAGTAAAAAAATAGTGGAAATAGCAGATCTACAAGCTCACAACGCGTCGCATCGCGACTATTTGCGTCGCATCGCGACTACAACGCGTCGCATCGCGACGCGTTGTGAGCTTGTATTCCACTATCAATGTTCTTTTTTTAAGTATAAAGTTGTCAAATATGTCAGTAATTTCTTTGTATATTTAGGTTATGTGTCATATCTAACATGTGCAACTTCAAAGCCTAAAAGCCAAACAGAAATGTAATTGTCAATGACAAAAACACAATTAAATTGTTAATCGCAATTATTTGAGTGAAAATTAATCGCCAAGTAAAATGTCATAATCGTGACAGCCCTAGTAGACACTGCCGGTTAGTTCTTCCACACTTGTTTTCACATAGACCATGATGCCCAGTGACCAACGGCAGCCATAAACAGTGTCTGTTTATGGTTTGACCCATAAAGGTAGGTATGCTTGCCGGCAAGAAAGTGACTAAAACTTAAAAGTTAACTTTATGTTAATGTTCACAAGATACTAAACAATGAGATGAACATGTGTGGATGATTTTATTTCTGTTTTGTGTTCATTTATATATTTACTGTACAGTATGTACTATGTAGGCTTATTTATTTATTCATTAATTCATTCATAATAATTTAATGCTATCCTGGAACCTGGAATTTTGGTCTAAGTAAAAACAGAATGCTTTTTAATAATTACCCAGTGAGAGAAAATAATTATAATTATTATAAGTACAAATTGAAATGTGAATAACTGGTAGGTAAAGACACATCTAAGGACAACTTGTATGTTCCTATAGGCAGCCCACTGGTTCTCAACGTGGGCTCCAGGAACCTCAAGGGATCCTTCAAGTCTCTGAATATTTCAATTTTTTTTGAAAAACCTATGTTTCTGTCAGTGGTGCTCAAACCTTTTCATGTGAAGGATCCCCAAAATTATATGTATTTGGCCACGGACCCCCATCTCAAAATGTTTAGTTCCAGGGACCCCCCAGAAGCAAAATTTGAGTTATAAATGTTTGCTTAAAAAATACATATATTCAAAGATTTGCACACATTTTCATGACTATTCAAAAATAGCTAAAGTATAAAATAATTAATGCCCCTCGGCCCTAGTAACTCAGTCCCACCTTTCCCCCCCTTGTGACGCCCCTGAGTGTAGATTGGCGTCATGAAATGGGGAACGTTTGCACTGTTTGCATATTAGCAAATAGTGGGTGCCTGAAATGAAAGGGGTTGAGAATCAATGGTAAAGCCTACCTCTGCGGCGGTGTGTGACCAGCAGCACCTTGCCGTACTTCCCCCGGCCGATCTCCTTGATGACGTTGAAGTGTTCCTTTATCTCCAGCTGGCTGAGGCTCTGCGCAGTGATCTCCATCAGCTCGTCTATCAGGCTGCCGTCGGGCAGACCCAGCTCAATCATCCTCTCTGTCTGACAACATGCGACGTGTCATCAAGACACAATGTTAAATGTACAACTGTACGTACCTGAACAAATACAGTAATAATGCATGATTTAATTCATCCTCATTTATAATGACAGATCAATGATGTTGAATAATACAAAACCGACAAGCAAGCACTATAATTACATTACAACAACACAGCCATGCAAATAATGTATTACATACATGTTATGCTCAATTTATAATTGTACACACTCTACATATTTATATAAGTTTGTTCGTGATTTGCACTTGGATGACACATCGAGGAAAATGAAGAGGTTTGTTCTAATATGTTATACAACACATTGTTTTTAAGTGCTTTGTCATATGACGGTGTTGCGCAAATGAAAATAGTAGATCTACAAGCTGACGTGTCATATTGCGCCACATTGTGAGCTTGGAGATCTGTTATATTTTAAAACTACATGCCCAAAATAGGGACACCGGGTAGAAATTGGTGAAGTGGGTTTTATAAATATTAACCGATGAAAAGTATTACATAAAGCTTAAGCTTGTGACTAAATAATAACTACATTGAATCCATTGGAACAAAATGTTCTTCTCCCATTTCCTGAAAAATAACAGTTTAGGACATTCAAAATAATATGCAATATGATGAAAGATCTGATTAATTGACATTGCATAAATTACAATTAATTAAATTATATCTGTTAAAATAATCATCTTGTGGTAATACTGGAGACACACGCACAAAAAATGCATACCACCAATCCTTAGCTACTGAAAACTATATTATCATGATAAGATTTTTTTTCTATCACTCTGTCTCAGCTAATAATTATTTTAAATATAATTTCAATAAGAAAAAGACAATTATCATTATACATACAGTATAAATAATAGCCTCTTAACTTTAAGGTTGTATGTTGTATCTGTCAACTATATAGTAATTATCAGAAGAATCCGAATGACAAAAATACTAAACAAATTCACCCCATTCTTGAACTTATCATCTAAATGTGTATCTTTTTAATTCTTTCGTGGCACAGCAATATAAAACAGTCTTGCCCTTTGGTACAATTATTATTTCATTGGGGTCGAGGCTCACAGTCTGAATTAGCATTGGGCAGCTCCAATACTCAAATGTTAAGTTAGTCCTCAGACACCTTTCAGCGAGTTGTGCATGACTGCATGTGCAAACGTTGCATAACACATTTTATTGAAGTTGCTGAAGTGTTACTTTTATTGGCAGTTGATTTGCGACCGATGGGTGTCAGTGCATTGAGTGACATGTGACATGAATTAACCCATTCAGCACAGGCTTTATGCTTTAACTATTGAAAAATAGCAGATATACAAGCTCACAGCGCAGCACAGAGTGCTGCTAGTAGATCTGCTATTTTTGAAAAAGTCGTGAAAATGTGTGCAAATCTTTGAATATATGTATTTTTAGAGCGAACGTTTGTAACTCAAATTTTGCTTCTGGGTGGTCCTTGGAACTATAATATTTTGAGATATGAATATTTTTTTACAGGGGTCCTTCACATGAAAAGGTTTGAGAACCACTGTAGTCTCTCAAGAACAGACTAACTGAGCTGTTAACTGTTAAATGAAAAGGACCTTTTCTTTGACGATGGCTGGCCAGATTGCTGACATAGGTTTTTCAAAAAAGACACTTATAGAATCGGGTCAAAATTCAAAGTTTCACTATTTTTCAAAAATAGCAGATCTACAAGCTCGCAGCGCGGCACTCGGTGCCGCGCTGTCAGCTTGTATATCTGCTATTTTTCAATAGTTAAAGCAGTCAATAATCCTAGGCCTTAAAATATGTGTTTATGATCCCTTTGTTATTGATCTAATTTAAATAATGTAAATAAAAAGCGCATGCAATACAAAGAAAGCTTAATATTACAATTTGATATAACCTTTTTAAGTTTGATAACATGATAAACTGACAATGCTTTAATTAATTATGAAAAATCATTTAAAACATCAATGTCACGGACTAATACTCTTGTTTACTGTAAATGTTTCCAAACACTTATTAAAGTAACATTTTCTACAACACCAGTTTGCAAGTCAAAACAAGGTTATGTTGTAGACTCTTTTTGAGTATGAGTATCAGCATTTGATGTCAGCTATATTTGTATCCCCTTTCAGACTTACCTTTTTTACGATCTGTTCGCAGAAATCAGTTGTGGCTGACAAAACTCCGAAACCACACAAACAAACACACACACGCACACACACATATACACACTTACACACGAAATATACGAGTCACTCACTCGCCCACTCACACGCCATGCAGGGAGGTGACGTGCATGTGGTCATCGCTGTCGTGTTGTCGCAGGTTGAATCTCTGGCTGTCCTTCCTTCACCTTTAAACCAGTAGTGCTGAGGCATGGATCAGTGGTCAGAATGAACTCAGCAGCACAGAAAGAGAACTCTCACACTCTTAGGCATGTTGCCTGAACCTGGGGCTGTGCAGTGCTCTGTCAGCTCTACTCAGCTATGAACTGCTATAGGGACTTAGTGAGAGCCCCTTTGACAGCTGATTACAGAGCGCCCCTGCAAAGGGCATACACACGCACGCACGCACGCACGCACGCACACACACACACACGCACCATTGTGTGTGCATATACTTGTGTGTGCGTAGATGCTGCAGTTACACACATCTGTGCAATGACAAGATAATAACGCGCGCGCACACACACACACACACACACACACACACACACACGCGAATGTCTGAGTGAGTGAGTGAGTGTCTGTCTGTCTGTCTGTCTGTCTGTCTGAGTGAGTGAGTGAGTGTCTGTCTGTCTGTCTGTCTGTCTGAAACAGCGTTTCTCCTCAGTGGCTGGAGCAATTGATCTGAAATCGCATCACCATTAGCATATGAACACACCTAACATAACTGTGAAGCCCGTTTGTCACTTTCACAAATCATATACTGTATATTCGCATTTTTATGGTGTATCTATATCTATTTAGTCTACAGTACCTTTTGTGACCACACATGTTAAGGGAGGGGCGCTGTTGTTCAGGCCATGCACAATCACACACAAACCCACACACACACACACACACACACACACACAGGGGGGTGGGGTGGGGGGGGGGGGGGGTGTGTGTGTGTGTGCAGGCGGGCGGGCGGGCGGGCGGGGGGGGGGGGGGGGGTGGGGGGGGTTCTGGCCCTGTTACAGATGTTGTCCAAAAATCATGCAGATCGGTACACAGTATCTCTGTAGCCGTTAAATGGAACGGGTATTTCTTTCATTGATGCTCCTATACATATTAGCATGCAAGCACCAGTTAAAGTTACTTTCCATCCCTCATATACTGTGTGCACAGTGCACATCCCATAACCCACACACTGCACATCATTTCGGAGCTCATATCTTTGAACGGGTAAGGGCTAGTGAAGTTAAAGAGGTAAAGAACACATTGCTGTGCACCTTTAACCACACAGTTTTTTGGTGTTTCCATATAAACATCCGTTCAAACTTCTTGTTCATCAAGATAGGGTGAGCAGTGTGAGATAGACCCTGAGTTTATGGAACTTGAACACTGAGGGTTTGATCCTGTAAGATAAGCACACACACGCACGCACGCACGCACGCACGCACGCACGCACACACACACACACACACACACACACACACACAAGTTTAGAACGTTTAACACGTGTTAGCACTGCTGTGAACAAGTGTCCCTGTGAAGCACTCTAGCCTTCTAATTTGCTGAGATATTGCCTTACGAATAAAAATAATAAATACAGTTATTTTAAATCTGAGGATGCTACAGGGCCAGATCTAGCCTTTAGCACTAGTTGGGGCAGGAAGAAATGATAGGGGAGTCAGTGGCGTGGGTGGAAAACAAATGGGGGGACAAACCCCCTAAAACACCCGAAATGCATAGAAAACTAAGCATTTTGGCACACTTATACATGCAATACAAACAACAGGTCTTACACCTATCTATCTCTCTCTCTCTAATATCTTATCAGTTTATCTATCCATCTACCTAGTTGTTGCATAACATTTCAAATAGTTTAATATTTTTGAAATTTTAGATTTTTGCATGCCATGTTTGGTGGGGCAGACAGGGCATTTAGGGGGGCATTGCCACCCCTTGCCTATGCCTAGATCCGGCCCTGGGATGCTATATGATATTGACTGTGAGGAAATGAAGATGGGAACGCCTTTGGGTATAACTATGTTATGTCAGGTGATTGTCACGGATGATATCTATTAACATCATCTCCAACACCTGCCTCTCGTTGGTGGCCTTGCAGCGTCCCCTGTCGTTTAGCATGACATTCACTCTGTATAGCAAAACCTCAATAATTTATAAAATCCCACAGACACCGAAAAGATTAAATAGCAAAAATAGAAGATCTAGAAGCGAACAATGTGTCGTATCATTTTAGACCTGCTATTTCTGCAACATCTGTAACTTCTGTGTGACACTGTAGACAAAGTAGGACATTAGTTTACAAAAGAAGACACATAAAAAATTTAAATTGAACAAGGTTTCTGCCCGACCATAACACTAGTAGCACGTTTCCTGTTCTGAGATGCTTTTTATAGCTTTTGGCAAATGCCGCCAAAGCAGCGCACAAACACCCAGTGTGTTGCGTTAAGCCACGGTAAGCCCTTTGCACACAGGCGCGTTTAACCGCACGGATAAAACGGACAATATAATTTTTTGAAAAGAAAACAATGATTCTCTATGACCTCATGCACACCGGCTCCGAATTAGCCGTGCGACGAGTGGCTGCCGCCGTGCGTTTTTTTCTCGATCGAACCCAGTTCGATTCGTGCGTCTTGTCGCATGCGGTAAAAAACTCATCACTCCTTTTATGACTCCTTTTTGGATCCGCAGCGCCGATTCCGCACAGCCTTGCACACCAAATCCAATGCGTTTTATTCATGCCGCAAACGAAAAAAACGCAACTGTCCTGTGTGCAAAGGGCTTAAAGCCATTTGCACACAGGACAGTTGCGTTTTTTTCGCATGCGGCAAGACGCACAAATCGAACTGGGTTCGATCGAGAAAAAAACGCACGGCGGCAGCCACTCGTCGCACGGCTAATTCGGAGCTGGTGTGCATGAGGTCATAGAGAATCATTGTTTTCTTTTCAAAAAATTATATTGTCCGTTTTATCCGTGCGGTTAAACGCGCCTGTGTGCAAAGGGCTTAAGGGCGGCCTGATAGTGGGAGTCTGAAACGGATCCAGCTCTGGCCTAGTGTGGGTCTTATCTCCATGTCCCTGAAGCGACAGTCACGAATGCACTCAAGTTGTGGCACTTGTACAAACAAACCCCTGGGTATGCCGGCTACAACTTGGACAGGCCTAATGAGGTGTTGTTTGTCTTGTCCCTGTGTATGTAGTGCTTTTGCGTGCGTGGATGCGTGCGTGCGTGCATGCAAGTACTCACTCAGCACTTTAGAGTGTGTCTGCGTACGTGCACACACATGCACGTTTCATTGAGAATGTATTCACTCAACACTGTGACCTCTTGCAGTTATTCCGGGGGGGAGCATTGCAGGCCACAGCAGTTGTGGTAACGAAGTAGAGAAATGGATACTTTCATGTTTTGCACTGTCTGAGTGTACTAGGTTGTGCGAGGTTAATGAGATGTCACTCAGAGGCTGGCCATTGGATGACCGGGCCCTCGCACCTCTGTCCAGGTGGCAATCAGCTCAAAAGTTACATACTGTAGGCCAGGGGTAGTATGGGTGCCAACATTGGGTTAATCAAATATTGTTTTAAACGTGCTCAATTAAATGGTAACACTTTACAATAACCTAATTTGCAGCAAATTACATCATTGCACAATTCTACATTCATTTAAATTCTGAACTTTGAGGGAGTCCAATGATCATTATAAAAACTAGAAGCATCTAGTCGGCAACCTGGCCAACTCGGGGACGATGTAAATAGGGAATGAATGCCCCGCCCTTTAATGCAAACCCCATTATACCTGTTGTCATAGGACCCGTTTTGACCACCTGTTTGCCTGTGTCCATTTATGCCCATATATGGAGACATAGGCGATTTTAACATCAACATCCTTGAACCTTGAACTTCTTACGCTCAATTCACACCAGTTAACATTATTTCTACAACATTAGTGTCAGCCTGCGTGTCAACGTTTGTGTCTGCTATTGAGGTGAGGAAACGGACTATAGAGTAGAGGGAGTTAAACTTGCAGCTGTAGATGCGATATTAACCATTACTTTGCAACTACGTTACATTATTCATTCATTGGCTAAAATGAAGGTTGTTTACAGCAACAAGCTCTTTCTCCTCCAGCCTGTCAGCTCTCTCCTGTCGGGGCAGAGCAGCTGGCCTGACCCGCTCACAGCACCGAAGCTACACCAGGGATCGTTATAATCTCAATAAGTTACCATAACAAACTGCTTCACAAGAACAGTGTTGGTGTGTAGAGAGAGATATGCTGAGAAATATATGTTTTGTACAGAATACACAGAATAACAACAAAATGCAGGGTGAGAAAAGAAGATGGATGGAGAGAAAATATTTCTCCCTGGTGTGTGGAGAAATGGGAACAGGGGGGTATTTATTGGTCGGACGCAAATGCGCTAGTGTCAAAGTTCTTTTTTTTCGAACTCAGTTCTTTTCTATGCTTTTAGCTGTCGAGCATCCCGACAGTGATGGAGACACTCGTCTCCAGAGAGCATTGACACTGCTGCTGTTACTGCTGGTGTGATTTTGGAGCAAGGAAATTCTTTACGACCCAACCAGAACACAAGAAGCCGCCATAGTACTTGTACGACTTTCTTCTTCCATCCATCCATCCATCCATCCATCCATCCATTCCATCTTTTCAGATAAACTTTATTTTGCCGCGCTACTCCTCCTTCATCTGGAATCGTGTTCTTGCATTTTGCAAAGAGTTATATAGTTTACATTATATTACTATACTAGTAAGACGCCTCAGGGTGACAAGCGACCTCACCCTTTTCTTTTGGCCATCTGGCCAGTGATGTATATCGGGCCAGTTACCCATATGGAGACCCCTGGTACCCATATATGGAGATCCATGCACTGTATATGGAGATATGCTGTGAGAGCCTCTGGTCAACTATAAAGAGGATATGGACAGTATCTCTTGTTCACTATGTGGATGTTTAAAGCATCACGTCAGCTGGCACCAACGCTTCATAACAACTCTCTTTAGGCTTTCAAAATGGCATGAAAAATGGCTGTGTGAGACTTTCAGGCTTGTGATCATCGTGTTACGCTGTCACCACCAACAGCGGGATATGTCACATCAGGGATCTTTTACACACAGCATGGGGCAATGCGGTCTTTAGGGCGCCAGACAGAGTCCCTCCCAACCTCTACAACATACTCTGCACCAACACTACCATGACCACCACTGTCTCAAGGGGCTGTCAGGAATGGAATTACAGCACTGTGTGAAGTGAAAAACCAGCGATGCACAGAGGGAGTTACAACAAATATTAGATCAAAAGGAAAGAGGATGTGCGTTACACATTGAAGCTCATCTGATGTGATGTATTGTGAGCTTGTAGATCAGCAATTTTTAGTAATCTTTCACCCCCCTCCCCTATTTTATGATTGCCTAAATGGCCGTGGTTTTCAAACATTTTCATGTCAAGGACCTCATACATGTATGAATTCGGCCACAGACCCCTATCTGAAGACATTTTGAAGATTAAATCAGCTACACAAATTTTGTGTAGCTGATCTATATGTGACGTAGACGTTTGTAGGTCGTCTATTTTTGAATATTTGCTGGGGACCACATGGAAACCTGTCAAGGACCCCCGGGGGTCCCCAGACCCAACCATGAGAACCACTGCCATAGGGGCGCCAGGCTGAAAGTGGATTTAAGAGCACTTGTCCCTAGCTAGGGAACGTAGGGTTATTTTGTACTGTCGATGAAAAGCTTGATTAATAGGCATCAAGTAAATGTGCCCACCATTTTTAGACACACAGTGAAAATTAAGCCAGAGGCTAACATTTCCAAAACAAACTGAAGGGGAGTGGGTTCGGGTTAGGTTAGGGGCGGAGTGAGGCGGGTGAGGCGGCTCAGAAACCACTGATGATTCACTATTTCCACTGCAACGTCGAAATGAATTCAGCAGGGGCAAGCAAGTTGATGCCTTCACACTTTTACCACAAACCTCCCAATAAATGCCACCAGATGATTCATAAGCGACAGTAACAACATCCTGGAACATTCTCAGAAAACGAGATGAGTGACTTGATACGCGATAATATCTATACATTTGATGTGCTGGTTATAGCGGTTGATAACGATGATAAAGTGTTTGCAATGAAAGCTAGCATGACTTTAAGCTGTGCTCCTTTCTGCACGCAGTAAAGTAAAATTAAAAGGTCCCTATTGGGCCATGTCATTATGGTGAACATTTTATAAAGCTTTCAACCTTTTAGAAACCGTGTTTTAGAAACGTTATCCTCCATTGTAGGATAAAGTATAAAATATATGTGAACATATTTTCAAAAACCCAAATAGCCTCACAATGCGAGCTTGTAGATGAGCAATTTTTGCTACTTTTTGACATTATTTGACAATTATATTTGGCTTTATAGCACCTAGTGACTGCACCTTTCGACATCACATAACATGAGAAGAACTATGTATAAGCACTCAAAACAAGTGTTTTTATTTTAAGTGTATGTGAAAACCAGGACTATTTGGTAGTGAATGTTGAAAACCGGGACATTTGTTGGGACTCAGAACACCCAGCTTGAAACCAAGACAATCCCAGGAAAAACCGGGGCATCGGGTCATTCTAATAAAATAGGCCTTAAGTGGTCAAATGAATAGGCTACCCTGGGTTTTACTATGCATTAAAGTCCATATCTCTTACACTCTCTCTGGGCCGATAGCCAAATCATGTGGAGGTTAATAACATGAGCTTTTTTTTTATTATTGTGCATGTGCTGCTAGGTGAAAGCTGAGAAATGTAGCCCTGTGAGAAATGACATAAACATGCCAGCATTTCCAGAAGGGTTTCTCTTATCAGGAACCATATCTGACAGCTGTTCTGGACTGTAGCCAAGTTGTGCAAGTGAGATTATGACTTATAACTGTTCCTACATGCGCAAACTGCCTCTGCATGATGTCTGAGTAATTTAACCACTTTTGTGATAGGCTGCTACCTTTTATGTATACGTGTGTGTGTGTGTGTGTGTGTGTGTGTGTGTGTGTGTGTGTGTGTGTGTGTGTGTGTGTGTGTGTGTGTGTGTGTGTGTGTGTGTGTGTGTGAGAACTGGAATGAATTCCAGTCAAAGAGTGAAATATTGCACTCACATGTATACATCGTAAGACCCACGCAGAGAGGCAAAGAGAAACACTCTGACATATTCACAGTCACAGACATGTACGGGTACAGACACATGGCTCCTTCTGCTGATGAAAAGATTTATCTATTGTTAATAATAATTCTGGGTATTGGTTTCTTAGTCGTGATTAACTGCAGTTTACCAGTCCAAGTCTGGGTGACAAATGCTCTTGGACACATTAACCGACACGGCTGACACGCACACTCAGATACACATTGCATAAACCTTGCCAAGTTAACTTTTCATTCACTACTTTTAACCTTCAAGTTGTTTCTGTTTTTATATGCTTTATTTCTTACACAGTAGAGTGCAGAGAGACAAGAATGCAAGGGTATAGAGAAAGGAAGAAAGGAGAGCCATGAGGCACACACATGTCATTCTTTATTTGAATCCACAAATGAATATTAATTCTGGCTTAGAGAGTTAAAGGGCAGTTAGGGACCTATAAGGATACAGCACCTTTTCCTCCAAACAGACAAACTGCCTATAACAGTTTAAAAAGAGCAATATTTAGCCATTTGTTTGGCTTTGCTCCTTGTCATGCCAGGTATGTCAGGCAACTAGTGGTCAGTTTACATGGCCCAGACTTCCAAATATGAGTATGCAGGGTCTACATCTGTACTCAAAGTTTGTTATGATTCCAAGTAACGGTTGGTACTTCGAATGTTTATTTTGGGAAGCCTGGTCCATTAATGTTTAACATAGCCTACTTCTAGAATCAGCTGGACCTCCATGACTGGTGTCAACAAAAACAAGTGTATTTGGGATACATCACAAGTCGACACTAAGTCAACAGATTAAAGCGGTCAAGCAATGTACACATTTTTGTATCAAATGTGAAACCGAATGATCAGCGGAATCAACCTAATTGTAATGTATCTGCCTGTTATGTTTTTATGTGGTGACTGTGGATGTAAAATAGCATCTTTGCTAAATCCTGTATATTTACATTGCATAATATACAGTATGTGGTGTCAATTAATATGCATTGTCCTGTCTAAATAAACAAATAAAAAGTAAAGTAACACAGGTCAACTTTCCCTGCAGTTAGTCGGTAGTCCACGCCAATGTTCTTTGGCCTCAGTCTGTTTCATCAGAACCCTTCTGTGTACACATGCACACGCACGCACGCACGCACGCACGCACGCACGCACGCACGCACGCACTCACAGTATCTGTACTGTATGTATGTACAGTATGTATGTATGTACAGTATGTATTTATATATGTATAGCCTGTATACATACTTACAGTCCAGCCCGACTGTGTTGTGATAATTTAGTGTTTTGCACTTTCAAATATTGTTCAAAAATACATCATTTAAATGGCCTACTGTATATTATTTTTTATGATGGGTATAGCAGGTGGACAGTAGTAAAACAAGAAAAAAAATGAAGGAAGGAAGCTAACAGCCTGTCAGCCGGAATCGGGTGAACAAATTCATCAACTTCAAATCCACCTGTGATCTCATGGCTTCCAAACAGGAAATTTCATTAAGCATGGAATATGAAGAAGTGGAAAATCTAGCATGAGTGCAAGACACAAGGGATGATGTATGGCATAGAAAGGCTAGAAACAACCTACCACTTGTAATCTGTTAAGCCTGATTTATACTTGTTTTGCTAATAAGATGAGATATTTAACTCAAGAGGCATGCCATTTTAACCACAGCTGCACAGCAAAAACTAAAAATGCACTCTTATTGGTTCATTGTTACACTTTCTGAATGAAATGAACACTCAGGATTTTACAGAGTGTCATGGATGACATACCGGTATTCCCAAAGCCTAACAGCATGCCTGGCTAAGTAGTAAAACAACGTGCATTGTTCCCCCCCTCCAAATCCCCCCAAAATCCCTTGTAATTCTCAACATACATGTTCACACAATGTGCAGTACAGAGTGGGTTGGCTGCACCATTGGTTTAAACTCTCGATAGACAGCAATTGGAGATCACTGTGCCATTCAGTACGGCAAGGCATGCAATGTACTACAAAATACTTCCAGTGCCTACCGGCTGGAATGATTTCTGAAGTTACATTGGGGACACTATACTGGCCTTCCTGGTTGAACAAGGCAGAGCAATGCAATGGGCCTTAATATAGAAAGGTTATTAAGTCAATGCAGTGAAGGAATTAGCTTTACAGCAGTGCTGGTGTTGATAGAGTGGGTGAAGACAGGCCGCTGATATATGGT
Organism: Nannobrachium achirus; assembly: GCF_963921795.1. Taxonomy (NCBI): domain Eukaryota; kingdom Metazoa; phylum Chordata; class Actinopteri; order Myctophiformes; family Myctophidae; genus Nannobrachium; species Nannobrachium achirus. The sequence continues at coordinate 40,734,583 of NC_137818.1, read as the reverse complement.
TTCAGCTTTAAAGTTCCTTGCATGACGGTGTTGCGCCAAAAATAGCCAATGTACGAGTTCACAATCGACGTGTTTTGAGCTTGCAGATCTGCTATTTTCAGTGCACGACACTGTTGTACAGTGGGGCACAAATTAGGCATGACATACTATACTACTCCCCTGTAAGAGCCGTGAGAGGGAAGGTTTGCCATTCACCTCACTGGATGTTATACGTCCTTCTGCACACTATCCCAAGCTGAGGGTACAGGAAATATAAAGGCCTCTTACCCAAACCGAATGTCTTATAAGGTAATTTTGCCAACAAATTCAAATGGGATTTGGCTCATATTGCTGAGCAACAGGATAGTAATGCAGAAACCAACGGGGCCAGCTGTCCCAGACCGTTGTCAGTGTTGAAACGTGTTTAAATGAAGGGCTCCTCTTGGCCCAGGGATCAGTGAGACCTATCCTCCCTCTCTAGTGATGTACAGCCAGTAAGCAGGCATCCTGGCTATGGGCTTAAATGTTTAGAATAGTCATGTACATGACTGCTATGAGTAAGTAGTGTGATGTCTATTTTGTGTACCCATTTGAAAGGGGGAAAGATTATACTGTAGATCGAAGACTCTATATATATATAAGTATATTGTAATGTGTACTGTAATAATGCAGCATAGCTAGAATATGCCACTTCTAGTCTTTACAGCAAGTGCATTGCTTTCACCGCCGCCATGAACCTTCATGGTGGCAAATGACAAATTGAGCTGTGAGAAATGCACAGGTGCTTAAGAGAGACAAGATATTCTACGTTGACTGGGTAGATCAATACACGGAAGGGCTATAAAAGACATGTTCAGGATGCATGTTTTTACGACTGTCCGTCCCTGCCAAGGCAAATAGCAAACAATGGTACAGGGACAGAAGGCCCAAGAAGTCACACCAGTGTCACGTTACGGAGCACGTGGCATTGTGTGAGTGTCTCTCTCTCTCTCTCTCTCTCTCTATCCCCCACACGCTTTCTCCGTCCTCTTCTCCCCCTGATCTTTTTCCATATCCAAAACGGTGTCTTCACAATGCTGTGCCCTCAAGGTCCCTCCAATACAAGGCCTGTGGCTGGTGTTAATTCAGATAATTGTGTGGTATGAGGCCCTATACCGCTGCCATTTCACTCCAGTTATTCCTATCATGGGGTAACAGGGTGGAAAAGGCATTCCTTGGAGCTTTCACACGGAGCAGAGCTTTGTAAATGTATCCCAGCAGAGCACGGGAACAGTAATACTCCCACGTAGGACTTTCAAGTGAGGGGATACCACATGTTGTTTTGTAAACAGATAGTGTTATAATGGAGCCATGTTTGTTTGGTGCCGTGGGCATCTCAAAATAGCTTCAGGGCCGTTGACATCCTCTCAAGGTGGCCCTGTGGCGTACAGTAGGTGGTTTGTAACGGTAATGCTTGGGAGAATATTAGTAATGTGTACTGCCAACACATTCTTTGAATCAACTAAAAAAAAGCAAGCTCCAGCCTCAACACAGTGGGGCTGGATCATTCAGTGGCCTTACGTTTACGGTATGATCAGAAATGATGTATTATGTATTTAATTGCAGTCACTTTTGAATAGGTCAGCAGTGAATGATGTTCTCAGAATGCTATTACAAAAGCTGTGAGGTGTCACAGCGTTGTCAGTATTGTAGCATCCCTGCATGCTGTTAGTTGGCTGAGAAGGGATTTTCAACATGCCTTGGAGTGCAGCGCACCTATAGACCTTTTCCCAGAGTGCTGCTGTGTAGCTGTAGCCGTGTTGTTGTGTGAAGTGGTGCCGCTTGACACTAGCCTAATGGTTTCCGGAAGAGGGCGGTTTACGAGGCTAGCTTGACACCGGCACATCGCAGCAATGACTGCTGCTCTGAGAAATGGTCTATATTCGTTGTTGTTCCATTGCTGTTTGTGCATTATTATTTTCCATGTCTTATGCCATTTTATGTTATCCTTTGTTCAGTTATCATGGTTTCCCCGGAACACACATATTAAGTGTACACGTATTCTGGGGAAACCATGAACCATGAGAGATAGGGGGAGCTCCGCCTTTTCCTGTAATGATGAGAGAGTTGGTTTGGTGTTTCTGTGAATGACAGTCACAATAAAACAGAGTAATCCTATATCAGGGATGTCAAACTCAAATACACAGATGGCCAAATAATAAAAATAAGTCCAGGGCCGGACTGGTTCAATGTTTATTTTAAACATATTGAAATGACTGCACATATTGAACCTGGACCTAACACAGCCTATATTATTGCAATAACATCAAATCTGTTGCAATACTTTCTTATGGCTCTGTCAGTAATCTCAATTGAAAACATTTTTTTCAACAGGCAAACAGCAAAAATTCTTCAAAAATTAAACATGTCCCTTAATAAATGCAAATTGGCCCCCGGGCCTTGAGTTTGACGTATGTGTCCTATATTGAGAGGTCACAGCCCCTGCGTCAAACGGGACTCACATGCATCAGACGTTGACACAATGGCAGTCCTAGAATGTATGATTGGTATGCAACTCAAACTGGGTCGAGTTGGTAGAAGCGGACATCACACCACTGGGCACAGCCACCTTGCTCACTTATTATATGGCTTGCATTGGGGTGCCTGACTGTGCCTCACAGGGCTCAAGTCCGCTTTAATGGCACGCATAGCCAACTTTTAACGGGGTCCGCTCAATATCCCGACGGGCCGCTGTTCCGACTAGCGTCGGCAGGTTAGTTACTCGTCACGGTTTCTGAGGTTAAGTTTAGGGTTTGGGTTAGAGTTAGGGTTAGTTTTAGTGTCAGAATACCGGCCCGTCGGCACACTGATGCGGACCCACTTTTAACAACTTCCCCAATAAACGTTAGTCTCTCTCTGTCTAACAATCAGCGATATTATTTTATCACATTCGAGAGCTCTCTGCGGATTCCCGTTCTACGGCCAGCGCTCTGTGAAAGCAATTTACTTCATCTACTAAAAGTGGCATAGATGCTATTAGATGGGGGCTTTTCTGATATTTATAGCCCGGGACGTGTGTGCTTTTACAAGCCCTGGTAATGAAGTGTAAAGACCGCTGACCTATGTCATGATGACACATTGACGGCTTTGGAATTAACTGTAGGCCCAGGTTCTATGGACGGGAGATTCCCCGCGCTAAAGCCAAACACTCCTTTTGTTGAGCACACTAGTTGATGCAGCATGACACCGGCCCATTGCTGCAGTACATGTAATAATACTTGTCATGTCTGTCTGTCTTTCTAGCAATCCATCCATCCATCCATCATGTAAGCCAAAATGCTGAGGGGCACAATCAAAGAATAGGTCTTTCTCCAGAAAAAGAAAAGAATGAATTGCGCCATTCTCTGGCGACATGCTTACCTCTCCATGACATTCGACATACCAGTATATACAAATACTTTGGAGAGATTCTTTTAAAACTAAGTTTCCCCTTTGCCCATTCTTTTCTCTATTATATTTAACCAACTCACTGACATACATTTGACACATCTCTCTTTTACCAATATTAAATGGGATCACAAGTCATGGAGCTAGAGACCCCGTAGGCCATGCAACCGGATTGAGGGATCCTCCAGATTGTGTTGTTTATGTTATGGGTAGGTATCTTGACATAATTAGAAGAATATGTTATCATAATAAAATAATACATATACAATAATAATATATTCCAAATACAAAAAGGTTATTTGTGCATTTTGGTTACTTGAAAACTCAATTCACAGGCAGTTCTAAGGCCTTCTAGAAGTAGAATCATGGCAAATGCTGCCATCTGGTGAAAACATTCACAAACTGCAGTGCAGACACTGAAACTATTATAAACTTATGTTACACTAAGCTTTTTTCCCCCCCTTTGCTCATGTTTATTCTCTCTAGAAATTTGACAGAATCATCGATGAGCAGTTGGCGCCTGGCGGTACTATTCTTGCGCTCTCTAATGCGCTAAATAGCATGGAGAAACCAGAGAGCTGACTAGATGGTCCGGTCTGGATTATTTACGCACTGAACACATTACAGTAGCATCTAACCTTGTTGACCTGAATGTATGTAACCTGAGCACCTGAATGTTTTCCTAGTTCCAGTTTCACACACGACATTCTGCAGATACAAAGACACGTGTCGTGTATGATGAAACGGTCAGTTAAGTTCAGATGACATGGAGCAACTCACAAATAATAATGTAGTACAGTGTTAACATTAATCATTTCACTGTGTGCTGTGTTTGTGGTGAATCTGTGTCTCTCCACTTCAACTCCTAATACACTATTAAGGATGTTATTGTATGGTATTGTTTATTTTAATAATTAGAATCAGTATGTGTTGCAGTTTCCTTTTTAAATGGGCCTACAGTAAAAAAAAAAAAGATAATAATCTGGATAATACAGTATTACATTTGTATTGTAAATAATATTTTATTTTGATATATATTTTCATAGGCTATATACTATAGGTCCTATTTGATTTTTGTTTTAATCAATTTCACGTCAGTATCATGTCAGTATCATGTCAGTATCATGTCAGTATCATGTTCAGTATCATGTCAGTATCATGTCAGTATCATGTCAGTATCATGTCAGTATCATGTCAGTATCATGTTCAGTATCATGTCAGTATCATGTCAGTATCATGTCAGTATCATGTCAGTACCATGTTCAGTATCATGTCAGTATCATGTCAGTATCATGTCAGTATCATGTCAGTACCATGTTCAGTATCATGTCAGTATCATGTCAGTATCATGTCAGTATCATGTCAGTATCATGTCAGTACCATGTTCAGTATCATGTCAGTATCATGTCAGTATCATGTCAGTACCATGTTCAGTATCATGTCAGTATCATGTCAGTACCATGTTCAGTATCATGTCAGTATCAAGTCAGTATCATGTCAGTATCATGTCAGTATCATGTCAGTATCATGTCAGTATCATGTCAGTACCATGTTCAGTATCATGTCAGTATCATGTCAGTACCATGTCAGTATCATGTCAGTATCATGTCAGTATCATGTCAGTACCATGTCAGTACCATGTTCAGTATCATGTCAGTACCATGTCAGTACCATGTTCAGTATCATGTCAGTATCATGTCAGTATCATGTTCAGTATCATGTCAGTATCATGTCAGTATCATGTCAGTACCATGTCAGTACCATGTTCAGTATCATGTCAGTACCATGTCAGTACCATGTTCAGTATCATGTCAGTATCATGTTCAGTATCATGTCAGTATCATGTCAGTATCATGTCAGTACCATGTTCAGTATCATGACAGTACCATGTCAGTACCATGTTCAGTATCATGTCAGTATCATGTCAGTATCATGTCAGTATCATGTCAGTATCATGTTCAGTATCATGTCAGTATCATGTCAGTATCATGTCAGTACCATGTTCAGTATCATGTCAGTATCATGTCAGTACCATGTTCAGTATCATGTCAGTATCATGTCAGTACCATGTTCAGTATCATGTCAGTATCATGTCAGTATCATGTCAGTATCATGTCAGTATCATGTTCAGTATCATGTCAGTATCATGTCAGTACCATGTTCAGTATCATGTCAGTATCATGTCAGTACCATGTTCAGTATCATGTCAGTATCATGTCAGTATCATGTCAGTATCATGTCAGTATCATGTCAGTATCATGTTCAGTATCATGTCAGTATCATGTCAGTACCATGTTCAGTATCATGTCAGTATCATGTCAGTACCATGTTCAGTATCATGTCAGTACCATGTCAGTACCATGTTCAGTATCATGTCAGTATCATGTCAGTACCATGTCAGTACCATGTTCAGTATCATGTCAGTACCATGTTCAGTATCATGTCAGTACCATGTCAGTACCATGTTCAGTATCATGTCAGTATCATGTCAGTATCATGTCAGTACCATGTCAGTACCATGTTCAGTATCATGTCAGTATCATGTCAGTATCATGTCAGTATCATGTTCAGTATCATGTCAGTACCATGTCAGTACCATGTTCAGTATCATGTCAGTATCATGTCAGTACCATGTTCAGTATCATGTCAGTACCATGTCAGTACCATGTTCAGTATCATGTCAGTATCATGTCAGTACCATGTTCAGTATCATGTCAGTATCATGTCAGTATCATGTCAGTATCATGTCAGTACCATGTTCAGTATCATGTCAGTATCATGTCAGTATCATGTCAGTATCATGTCAGTATCATGTCAGTACCATGTTCAGTATCATGTCAGTATCATGTTCAGTATCATGTCAGTATCATGTCAGTACCATGTTCAGTATCATGTCAGTATCATGTCAGTATCATGTCAGTATCATGTCAGTATCATGTTCAGTACCATGTTCAGTATCAGGTCGTTGCTGAAAATAGCAGATCTACAAGCTCACATGATGTGATGTGTTGCCTTGGATAGTTTGACCACCAAATTTCCTTACCAAAATGATCAGATCTACAAGCTCACAAAGCATCATAACGTGAGACGTTGCAAGCTTGTAGATCGGCTATTTTTGGTGAATGTTCCCCCAGAATAAGGATGCTGGGGTTCAAGTGGTTAAATGACAATCTTAAAGTTGTTTTCAATCTGTTGTATTTGTTTTCCTTGTGACACATACTGTCTCTTAGGGGGAAAGATTTACATATTTACATCTGAAATACATAAATGTAAGGTGCTAGGCCTATAATGTAACAATGCAATTCAGCGGTGCCGTGGATTAAAACATTTTTTTTGCAGATATTTACAAACATTTTGAGAACCACTGGTGTACACCACACACTCACAAAGTAGCCAACTGTCTGAGAATGGTCTGACAAATATTATTATATTATTTGTCATGATCTGTGCCTTGTTCTGTCTTTCACTCTCCTTTTTGTATTGAAGAATCGTTCTTGTTTGTTAGTTTTAGTAATATTATAAGCCTTTTTTTTACCAAGCTACACTAGTGCATCTTTTAATATTCCAGTTTCTCCTGGTTTCCTCTGTTGGTGCTGTTACCTGTCTTAATTGTCTTGTCTTCTCTTGTCTCACCTCCCTGTGATAGTAGTTATTGTGATAGTAGTTATTTCCACCTGTGTTCTTTTAGTTCTAGCCCCCCCCCCCCCCCCCCCAGTAGATCAGTAGGACTAGGTCTATGTAAAACATATGAGAACTTTTTCTACCACTGCCTGGCTGGCAGTGCCTGCCTCTACCTGGCCTGCATTTGGATCCTACCCTCATAATGTCACAAGATATCACACATAAATCACAAGAACATATTTAAACAGCAGTGGGCGCTGTTTCCCCTTTTTTAGACGATGGCTTCCCAGATTGACCCAGTGACTCGTAGAGTCGCAATGTGACAATTATTAGGCTATTAAACAGACCATTAACTAAGGTGCTTGTTGGTATCATGTATGTGTAGGCTATGTATAGGCCTGGCTGCAACTTGCAATACTAGATTTATTTTTTAAATATGTTTTATGTTGAATCTAGAGTTGCAACCTCCTCAACCATTGACGCAGACAGACCATAAATAAAAAGTGATACTGATTGTATTAAACGACATTGAACTCACCAATATTGCAGCTCTACTGAAAGCTTGCCTTGAATTATCCTCTATCTGCGACGTGTTTGTTTCATTAAAATCCACCGTAGACATGTTATGAGCAGAGCAGAGCTAGGCTACTTTCTGTCCAATTCTTTGCAGCTGATTAGGCTATAGGCCTAGTGGGTTTAGGAGTTAATTGGTCCAACGGTACGTCCTGCACCACCTGTTTCTAAATTGCACATAAGCCTAATGCTAAAGCTGCAGTCGAAAAGGGGCTTTAGTGAAAACGAGCGATTCCAAACTCCTGGACAAAGAATCACCTCACCTGCAATTTATTGTAGCTCATAACATGTCTACGGAACGGTGGATTTTCATGAAACAACAACATAACTTTGCAGATAGAGGACAATTCAAGCTTTCAGTACAGCTGCAATGTTGGTGAGTTTAACGTCGTTTAATACAATCAGATAGGACTTTTCTGTTTGTAGGCTAGGATGCTATAAATGGTTGAGGTTTAACTCTGGTCCAGAGCGTCAGCCCAGAGCAAGTTGAGGTTGCAACTCTTCATTCAACATATTAAAAATTTAAAATCTAGAGTTGCAAGTTGCTGCTAGTAGGCCTATGTGTACAGTATGCTTAGGCCTATAGTTTGTGAGAGAGTGTTTGTTTGTGTGTGTGTGTGTGTGTGTGTGTGTGTGTGTGACCTAGTTGTCACTTGACCATTGACACCTACATTCCCCGGGCCCTGCACACTTTTCTATCTTTTTTCCCCTCAAACCTTTCGCACCTTTAATCCCACGATTTTTGTATCCCATTCTTTTCACCCTAATGTAATCCTAGGTGCTACACTCCCTTTGCCAATCTGGAGAGGTCAATGGACTGACCTCATGCTTCCTTCTAGGCATGAGGAGTCCGAGGCGAGCCACTTCTTTTCACCTGACAGGGGGGAGTTTCCCCAGCTGGACTAGCATGTGGAAGGAACATGTTATTCCAACCTTTCCCCTCCATCAGGCACCCCCCGGCTGTGAGGCGACAGCACTACCGACTGCGCCACCATGCTCAGTACAATGTAGCTTGTTGATAAAGATTTTTTTGGGGGGCTTTTACTGTATGCCTTTATTGATAGGACAGTAGACTGACAGGAAATGGGGAGAGAGATGGGGAGTGACACACAGCAAAGGTCGTCGGGATCGGGACTTGAACCCACGACATGCTGTCAGACATCAGAGTATATGTGGTACACGCCTGGCCAACTAGTATTTTTGGTTAACAAGCAATTGAATATACTACTAAATCCTACTAATTTCAATATGCATAATGTTGAATAGATTGCTGACTAATTAGCTGAATTTTCTTTCTTTCTTTCTTTCTTTCTTTCTTTCTTTCTTTCTTTCCTACCCTGGGCTATAGGAGCCTTGGTCATCGGTACAAGAGCCAAGGGAATGGATGACCCCAAACTACAACATTGTGGAGTTTGTCATCCTGGCAGGGTGTTGCAGGAGGGCACCCTTGCCCCCTTCCTCTACAGTCCCAGGCCACTGCCATGTGCCACATAGGCATACTAAACCAGAATGAACATGTTACCAAGAAGCATCTATGGGATCGTTGGCTACCAAGGGTGAGTGTGAAGATGGCAGCCAGGAGAATGAGGCTGGTCGGTCACTGCCATTGACCTCGAGAGCTCTCAGCAGGGGAGGAAAATACTGGCTAAGCTAGCCTGGAGGCGCCGCTGGGGGGCTTGTCCGAGGATGACCTAGAGATAGTTCCCTCTATGATGAGTTCCAAAGTTTGATCCTGATCATCACTTACTCAATTTATGAAGTAGAAGACTGCTCAAGGTAGGAACTCTTTTTTTTCCCGACCGCAGTTACTATCAAAACCTCCACCGGCTGTCCGTCAGTCCCTCCGTCTGTCCATCACGTCACACCTTTGGCCCTACTCTTATCTCTTTGCCCCTATCCATGCCAAACTTTGCACACACACTCCGTGGCTGGCAAATCACAACCTCCGCCCCTGATTTCTCACATTCTAGCGCCACCATCAGGCTGCTTTTTGCTGACATCTCACAACTCATGTCAGCAACATCCATCTGTATCATTTCCCATATTCCCTGATAGGCTACGATTGCCTTCTAAAGTTTGCTGGATTGCTCCCTTTTAAAAAAAAAGAAAAAAAATCAAACCTCGGTTTGAAGTGGAGCGGTGAATCTGAGCAGCTATACCCTGTGTGTGTGTGTGTGTGTGTGTGTGTGTGTGTGTGTGTGTGTGTGTGTGTGTGTGTGTGTGTGTGCGCGTGTGCGTGTGCGTGTGTGTGTGTGTGTGATGCGTGCATGTGTGAGTGAGTGGTAAGTGTGCCTGGCCTGCACAAAACAGCGCCCCTCCTTTAACTAGTGTGTTGTGTGTGGCCACTCAAGGTATTGCCAGGCTACGGACGGACGGACGGATACGGCCAGCCAGCCACCCACATACCCACGGACATACCTGTCTATTGGGAGCGCTTTCACCGCTCCAAAAATCTGCAAATCATGAACACCACATGCCTTTTCTTTGCAATTAGCCATGCACATTCCCTCAACACATACCTACATGGCATACATGCCACTTAAAATTCACTTCTACCTGCACATGGGCTTCTAGTGCCACCATGTGGCCGAATTTTGCAAAACACATTTTGCCCCTGCCCCTATACTGACTTTGCAGACAAATCAGGCAAAGCAGTACACAGTATCTCTAAACTCATGTCTGCGACATGAGATTAGACATGACTTTTGCAAGTGGGCACTGGGAACTGGCCAAGAGGCAGAAATAATAATTACACAATTTGCTACACATACATACAAGACATCCACAACAAAAATAGAACATCCGTGATACACGACAAATACCTTAGAATAACTCCAAAGTGATACAATTTACACAATATTAAAAGCTAGTTATACATTCCTCAGGTAGCACTACACACACAGTGTGCAACCTGTACCAAAAAGGAAGAAATCTTTAGAGCAATATATGGGCATCTCCATATCTCCATATATGGGCATAAAAGGGATTTATACCCCCTGGCATCACAGGGATCTCTAACAGGGCATCATTCATATCGACGAAACCAGGGAACTCCATATATGGGCATAAAATGGATTCTGTTAGTGTGACATCACAGTGAAGCCAGAGCGTGATGTCAGAGCGGCAAACCCGTTCTGTTAGAGTGGTTCCCCTGACATCACAGTGACATCAGAGCATGATGTCAGAGCGGCACACGTCTACACGCAGAGTAGACAAGCTGTGATGTTTCTAATGGTAAACTGCGACCTTCGGTCGCAAATAGTGCTGTAATATTGGGACCCAATCACTGGGTGGAAATGAAACATGTTCAGTGACTGTTAATGGCTCTGGAATCTAATGCTGGTATTAATCTACAGTGTGTATGTTGTGTTGTTTCTCATGTTGAAGGTGGTGCGTTGTGACGGCTAGGGTACAGGATGTGTAATATATGGCTCTTGGTCGCTTCAGTGATCCTGTTTGAGTTTGCTACTTCCTTTTAAGTTCAAGCTAGAGTTTTTTTTTACTTTGACATTCCAAATGTTCATTTGTAATTGAAGACGGGTGTGGATATAGAGCATAATTGTTGTGTTGAGTTATGGTTGCTGTTGAAGGTTGTGAGTTGTGACAGGGTGGCTGTGTTGGTTCACGAAACGGCAAAAAAAACACGCACGCACGCACGCACGCACGCACGCACGCACGCACGCACGCACGCACGCACGCACGCACGCACGCACGCACGCACACACACACACACACACACACACACACACACACACACACACTTATCCGTCCTGCTGACTGACTCTTAAGAGACAGGAAGGGTAATCTAGGATGCTGTGGTGAACCTCAGAATGCCGTTTGTTTGCAGACTAACTGACGGCTCTTCATTGACTGGCACAGCGACCCATTTCCCTTACCGCCACCTCTATCAAATGTCACCTCGCCCATGTCACTTACACCATCTCTTACTGTAATGTACTGTTTGTTCTTCATCTGTCTGAGAACATCATTCAAATGGGGACATTTAGTGTTGATGTCGAAACTTTGACTCATGTCAGTTTGTCAAACTTACAAAATACTGTAGATGTGTGTGAAAAGTGTGTCACTGAGCCCTGCTCCACATGCACATATCAGCCTTATCAGACTACACAATACTGTATGTTACTTATATTTGACCTACTTGCTGCACTTTTGACTGTAATCTGTCAGTCTTTACATGCACTAATTCAGTGGTTCTAAAAGTGGGGTCCGGGGACCCCAGGAGTCCTTGAAGGTGTTCCCGGGGCATCTCCAGCATGTATAGCAGCACAATCAGCACTTTTTTATACTTTGGCTTTTCTAAAGCCCACATGCATCACTGTGTGATGCATTATGAGCTTGTACGTAGTTCTTTCTGGGGTCTGTGCCACGGCCAAATACATATTCATTTAGGGGTCCTTGACATTACGCTTAGTAGGGGACCCCTTGAAACTTAATGTCTACCAAATTACAGTTTTAGACTGACCTGTCACTCACTTATGTGTATCTCAAAATGTGGTTAAATTCGTTCTGCTATTCCACCAAAATGTGGAATGCATCAAAAAGTGTGATTCATTATTACCCTCCTTCAAAACCGCCATAAAAGAGTGTCTGTCTGCTATTGGTAAATGGGCCAAGAAAAGTCTAAGCTTAACACCAGAAATGACCCCCCCCCCCCCCCCCCCCCCCCAACTGTTTACTGTACCACAAATGATTTAAATATCTTGATGAATTAATAATATTCAGGACCACAATCGAAAGCCATTAGCATCATTGTAGTCGTACCTCTACCTCTTACTATTTGCAAACTGTTAATCAAGTATTCAATCAATGGTGAGTTGCAGTGTAGGCCTATCCTTCATACCGTTGCTAAGATCTATTTGTTGACCATGTATGCAGATCTCATCTGAATGGGTGTATGCATGTACTGTATGTATGTGTGAATGGGTGTGGAATGCGGTTGAGAACAGGAACAGGGAGGGCCGTGTTTGAAAAGTGAAATATGAGGGTTGAACTTTATTAGAAAGAGGAACCACCGAGAGCTTGTTACTGGAAGAGGTCTGCCTCTTTCTTACACAATAGCACGCACGCACGCACGCACACACACACACACACACACACACACACACACACACACACACACACACACACATTGAGTTCAAACAAACCATATGACCACACTATTATTGATGTTTATTTACATATCATCACTCTCTTGTATTTAAGGAGCTTGTATGTCCCATACCGCCACTTTTCAGGAAATGAAAAAAGAAACTGTGTTCCAATGGATCTAGTGCAGTTATTTAGTCACACGCTCCTGTTAATACTTTGCATTGGTTCAATATTTCTAAAACCAGTAGACACACTTAACCACTTTCACTTTTAAAATAAATAATAAGTAACACAAATAGCAGATCTACAAGCTCGCAACACATCAGCACGCTTGTGAGCTTTTAGATTGCCTATTTTTGCTACTGTTGTGTGACTATAATAGTATGCCGAAAGTAGGGAATTAATTTACGGGAAAAAGATTTCTACTCGACAGCAACAATATTAGGATTGTGAGATTATTATTTATTACTACTACTACTACTACTACTACTACTACTACTTCTATACTCATACTATCATTACAGTAGGCTGTTGCTTTTCTGGGTTTTGGCCAGAAGGGGGCACTGTTAAATAAGCAGAGGAGAGATGTGATGTGACGTAATGGAACTCACTCACCTCAGACTTATGCAAAAAGAGTGCTTGTGTCAGGAAAGGAAGAAGAAAAAGAAGAAGAATCTGTAGTCAATCTGATTATCAGTCTACTGCTAAAACACTGCAGGTCATAGTATATCGTCACTGTCGGGCAGAAACCTCGTATCTCCAAGTTTCAAATTTGTAAATTTTTTCGCTAAGTAAAGCTTCGTCAGACAAGGCTGTCGCATAAAAGTAGTGAAAACAGCAGATCTACAAGCACACAACGGCTTGCGGTGCGAGGCGTTGTGTGCTTGTAGATCGGCTGTTTTCACTAGGTTAGTTAATTTCTTTAATGATAAAAACGAACGGTTTTGGACATACAAGGTTTTCATCCGACAATGACGATATATGAGATGAATGCAGGTCAGAGACATAAGAGAGGAACAAACAGTGCTCATCCTCTCCATTCCAAAGGTTAGAATGGTCCCAGCTGTCTCAAAGGTCATGTCATGTGCTTCCTTCCACCCTTGCTCTTTGACTTGAGAACAGCATTTGGTTTTTAAAAGTGAAGTTAAGTGTGTCTGGAATCTCTGGATCAATAATGTCAAGATAAAGTGCCCCTACATTATTGTTGTACTTGTACACAACAAGAGTTAAATATTGGTGATGTTCATATACTCAAGTTGGGTCTATAATATATAGGCCTATTATAGACAGGCGGGATTAGATTACATAGAGCAGGGGTCTTCAACAGGGACCCATAGGGGGTCCTCAGAGTTACTACAGGGGGTCCTCCAAATCTTTGTGTGATAGAAGACATTTTTTTTCCTTTTTTATATTAACCACTTAAACCCTAGTGTCCATATTCTGAGAACTTTAGCCAAAAATAGTAGATCTACAAGCTCACAACGCCTCAGAACAGTTTATAATATGAAACACTATAAACTGAGTCTCAGCGAGAGGCAATGTTATTCACATCAGATAAAATTAATTACATTTTAGAATATAAAAAACAAAATGTGTTTTCATATTTTGCATCTATGTTATATTTGGTGGGGGTTATGACATACGTTCCATTTTTCAATACTTACTACATAGTACATACTACATCTCAGAGGCAAATATGAATTATTTGAAAGCTTTAGTTACTAGTTCAGATTTAGGTTATTATTACAAAACATTAAGCACTTAAGCCTATTATATACTTACTGTAGGCTATTTAGAAACACCCTATTTATCACATTGCAATGCATTGTGTAGTGAGCTACTGAGCTTGTAGATCGTTCATACAGTAATGAGTATTTTGAATACAGACCTTTTTACTTGTAACAGAGTATTTCTACATTATGGCATTGCTCCTTTTACGGGGTATGGGATGCTGCTCATGCTTGCCTCTCTATTCTTGGCCAGTGTGTCATTCATACGCACCGTGATGCTTGGGTTATGCGGGGGATGTGTTTTACAGTGTAGGCGGTGTAGTGGTGGGGGGTGGGGGCTGCTGGTGATGCAGAGAGCTTTTGAACGAAAGCGAAAAGCGATTTTGAAAGTGAATGACCTGCTAATACACGAGTGGATTTGATGCATATTAGACGTGCAGCGGAGACGCTGTGATGCAGTTTCATTGATATGCTGTGCTGCTGCCTCCGACGGATTGACGCACCTTGTATAACAAGGTCCATGGAGGCATGATGCGAGAGAAGCTGCTTCACGGACCGCGCGCAGCGTGTGTGTGTGAATGGTGTGATATGTATGGTGCGTGCACCATACATATCGTCACTGTCGGGCGGAAACCTCGTATCTCCAAGTTTCATTCAATTTGTACGTTCTTTCCCAAAGTAAAGCCCTGCTTATCATACAAGGCCGTCGCACAAAAGTAGTGAAAACAGCAGATCTACAAGCACACAACGCCTCGCGGTGCGATGCGTTGTGTGCTTGTAGATCGGCTGTTTTCACTAGTTTAAGTCATTTTTAAAATGTTAAATGCAAAACAGTTTTGGACATACAAGGTTTCCACCCGACAACGACGATATACTGCACTTTACACATTAGTGCATCATACGTGCAGCAGTGTGTGCGTGTGCGTGCATGCTTGCGTGCCTGTGTGTGTGTGTGAGAGTTTGACTGAAGATGGCTAGTGTTTAAGCTCTATGATGTGGGCCAGAGAGACGCTGCCCCAGCAGCAAACGGAGGCCAGAGATGGTTAAAGTGTGATGCTCCCCTCGGATGCCAGGCTGCAGCGGGTTGCCGTGGTAACAGTGGAGTTTGGCTGGCAGCCAGGGCCTGCAGTGTTGCTTGCCACTGCATTGAAGCCAACCTAAATATGCACCCATCACTCTCTTGCATGCTCTCTCTCTCTCTCTCTCTCTCTCTCTCTCTCTCTCTCTCTCTCTCTCTCTCTCTCTCTCCCTAAATGCACACACTTGCATGCTTCACACACAACACACAATTTGTGTGTATGTGTATTTATGTATAATGTGTGTGTGTGTGTGTGTGTGTGTGTGTGTGTGTGTGTGTGTGTGTGTGTGTGTGTGTGTGTGTGTGTGTGCGCGTGCGTGCGTGCGTGCGTGCGTGTGTGTGTGTGCGTGTGTACAGTATGCGGGGAGGGTGACTTCACTGCACGGGCTGGGGTGGCATCTGTCTGCAGGGAGGAGTAGTTGAAAGGCGTGCACATACGTACATGGGCATGGGCCCGGCTACTTGCAGCATACATGCATCCATGTGCACACATTATGTAAACAAACTTGTATTATGCAAATGCGGATATACACACGCACACACACACACACACACACACACACACACACACACACACACACACACACACACACACACACACACACACACACACACACACACACACACACAGATTTGCACACAAACAGATTTGCACACACAGGTTGAGACACCCACTTTCTTCATCTGTTTTGTATTCAAAGTGATTTCTCTCTGCCTCCCCCTGTCATTCGTACATCCATTCATACACCAATGGAGTGTCTCTATAATGCTTCTAATGAAGTGTCAATATAGCTCTTAGATGCACAGGCTAAGATTAGTGCTTGAAGGGAAAGAAATAATAGAAATTCTGTCCAAAATTGATATGCCAATGTTGAAGTGTTTGGCCCCTCCTGAAATAATCCCCCATACCTCCCTGTCTTCCAGTATAAAATATATATTTAAAATAATAATAAGATAGTTCTACTTCTTTCTTAGACATCTGCAATGGGTCTCTGAATAGAATTAGTATAGAATATATCAACTAGTAAGACGCCTCAGGGCGACATGCGACCCGAGGCGAGGTCGTGCCATGTCTTGGCCATCTGGCCAGTGATGTATATCGGACCATTTACCCATGCAGTATGGAGACCCCTGGTACCCATATATGGAGATCCATGTACTGTATATGGAGATATGCTGTGAGAGCCCAACCGTGCTTACTCAGTTATTTGTTATGTGAAAGTCCTATATGATGTCTATGACATCTGATATCATACCCTTTTATGCCCATACATGGAGATCTCTGTATGTATAATACTGTTTCTGTTAGTGTGGTATGTGGCTGATGTGGCCTCCGTGTATGGGCATTCCCATATGAAGTCCTGTTAGATA